>NW_027276421.1:0-39818 GCF_030028105.1 Mobula birostris | reverse complement strand
ACACCCCTCCTGTCTCTGACACACTGTCCAGCCCCAACACCCTTCCTGTCTCTGACCCACTCTCCAGCCCCAACACCCCCTCCTGTCTCTGACCCACTCTCCAGCCCATACACCCCCCCCTGTCTCTGTGACCCACTCTCCAGCCCCGACACCCCTCCTGTCTCTGTGACCCACTCTCCAGCCCCTACTCCCATCCTGTCTCTGACCTACTCTCCATATCCTACACCTCTCCTGTCTGTGACCCACTTCCAGCCCCTACACCCATCCTGTCTCTGACACACTGTCCAGCCCCTACACACCTGCTGTTTCTGACCCACTCTCCAGCCCCAAGAACATTGCTGTCTCTGACCCACTCTCCGGCCCCAACACCCCTCCTATCTCTGACCCACTCTCCAGCCCCTACACCCCTCCTGTCTCTGTGACCCACTCTCCAGCCACTACATCCCTGCTGTCTCTGAGCAACTCTCCAGCCTCTACTCCCCTCCTGTCTCTGACACACTGTCCAGCCCCAACACCCCTCCTGTCTCTGACCAACCCTCCAGCCCCAACACATGTCCTGTTCCGCTGACCCACTCTCCAGCCCCTACTCCCATCCTGTATCTGACCCACTCTCCAGCCCCTATACCCCTCCTGTCTCTGACCCACTCTCCAGCCCCCTACACCCCTCCTGCCTCTGACCCACTCGCCAGCCCCAACTCCACTCCTGTCTCTGACCCACTCTCCAGCCCCAACACCCCTCCTATCTCTGACCCACTCTCCAGGCCCAACACCCCGTCCTGTCCCGCTGACCCACTTTCCAACCCCTACTCGCATCCTTTCTCTGACCCACTCTGCAGCCCCTACACCCCTCCTGTCTCTGATCCTTTCTCCAGAAACTACTCCCCTCGTGTCTCTGACCCACTTTCCATCCCCTACACCCCTCCTGCCTCTGATCCACTCTCCAGCTCCAACACCCCTCCTGTCTCTGATCCACGCTCCAGCTCCGACTCCCCTCCTGCCTCTAACCCACACTCCAGCCCCTATTCCCCTCGTGTTTCTGTCGAACTCTCCAGCCCCTACACCCCTCCTGTCCCTGACCCACTCTCCAGCCCCTACACCCCTCCTGTCTCTCACCCATTCTCCAGTCCCTACACCCCTCCTGTCTCTGACCCACTCTACAGCCCCAACAACCCTCCTGTCTCTGAGCGACTCGCCAGCCCTTACACCCCTGCTGTTTCTGACCCACTCTCCAACCCCTACACCCCTCGTGTCTCTGACCCACTCTCCAGCCCCTACACCCCTCCTGTCTCTGTGACCCACTCTCCAGCCCCTACACCCCTCCTGTCTCTGACCCACTCTCCAACCCCTACACCCCTCGTGTCTCTGACCCACTTTCCAGACCCTACACCCCTCCTGTCCCTGACCCACTCTCCAGCCCCTGCACACCTCCTGTCTCTGACCCACTCTCCAGCCCCTACTCCCCTCCTGTCCCTAACCCGCTCTCCAGCCCCTACACCCCCTCCTGTCTCTGACCCACTCCCCAGCCCCTACACCCCTCCTGTCTTGCTGACCCCACTCTGCAGACCCTGCACCCCTCCTGTATCTGACCCACTCTCCAGCCCCTATACCCCCTCCTGTCTCTGACGCACTCTCCAGCCCTTACACCCCTCCTGTCTCTGACCCTCTCTCCAGCCCCTACACCCCTCCTGCCTCTGACCCACTCGCCAGCCCCAATGCCGCTGCTGTCTCTGACCCACTCTCCAGCCCCAACACCCCTCCTATCTCTGATCCACTCTCCAGCCCCAACACCCCGTCCTGTCCCGTTGACCCACTTTCCAGCCCCTACTCCCATCCTTTCTCTGACCCACTCTGCAGCCCCTACACCCCTCCTGTCTCTGTGACCCACTCTCCAGCCCCTACACCACTCCTGTCTCTGTGACCCAGTCTCCAGCCCCTACACCCCTCCTGTCTCTGACCCACTCTCCAGACCCTGCACACCTCCTGTCTCTGACCCCACTCTCCAGCCCCTATACCACTCCAGTCTCTGTGACCCACTTTCCAGCCCCTACACCCCTCCTGTTTCTGACCCACTCTCCAGCCCCTACACCCCTCCTGTCTCTGACCCACTCTCCAGCCCCTACACCCCTCCTGTCTCTGTGACCCAGTCTCCAGCCCCTACACCCCTCCTGTCCCTGACCCACTCTCCAAACCCTACACCCCTCCTGTCTCTGACCCACTCTCCAGACCCAACACCCGTCCTGTCCTTTCTCACCCACTCTCCAGCCCCTACACCCCACCTGTATCTGACCCACTCTCCCGCCCCTACACCCCTCCTGTCTCTGACGCACTCTCCAACCCCTACACCCCTCCTGTCTCTGACCCACTCTCCAGACCCAACACCCGCCCTGTCTTTTCTCACCCACTCTCCCGCCCCTACACCCCTCCTGTCTCTGACGCACTCTCCAGCACGTACACCCCTCCTGTTTCTGACCCACTCTCCAGCCCCCTACACCCATCCTGTATCTGACCCACTCTCCAGACCCAACACCCGTCCTGTCTTTCTCACCCACCTCTCCCGCCCCTACACCCCTCCTGTCTCTGACGCACTCTCCAGCACGTACACCCCTCCTGTTTCTGACCCACTCTCCAGCCCCCTACACCCATCCTGTCTCTGTGCCCACTCCCCAGCCCCTACACACCTCCTGTCTCTGACCCACTCCCCAGCCCCTACACCCCTCCTGTCTTGCTGACCCACTCTCCAGACCCTGCACCCCTCCTGTATCTGACCCACTCTCCAGCCCCTACACCCCTCCTGACTCTGACCCACTCTCCAGCCCCTACACACCTCCTGTCCCTGACCCACTCTCCAACCCCTACACCCCTCCTGTTTCTGACCCACTCTCCAGCCCCTACACCCCTCCTGTATCTGACCCACTCTCCTGCCCCTACACCCCTCCTGTCTCTCACCCACTCTCCAGCCTCTACACGCCTCCTGTATCTGACCCACTCTCTCCCGCCCCTACACCCCTCGTGTCTCTGACCAACTTTCCAGCCCCTACACCCCTCCTGCCTCTGATCCACTCTCCAGCACCAACACCCCTCCTGTCTCTGATCTACGCTCCAGCCCCGACACCCCTCCTGCCTCTAACCCACTCTGCAGCCCCTACACCCCTCCTGTCTCTGACCCTCTCTCCAACCCCTATTCCCCTCGTGTTTCTGTCGAACTCTCCAGCCCCTACACCCCTCCTGTCCCTGACCCACTCTCCAGCCCCTACACCCCTCCTGTCCCTGAACCACTCTCCAGCCCCTACACCCCTCCTGTCTCTGTGATCCACTCTCCAGCCCCTACACCCCTCCTGTCCCTGACCCACTTCCAGCCCCTACACCCCTCCTGTCTCTGTGACCCACTCTCCAGCCCCTACACCATTCCTGTCTCTGACCCACTCCCCAGCCCCTACACCCCTCCTGTCCCTGACCCCACTTCCAGCCCCTGGACCCCTCGTGTCTCTGACCCACTTCCAGCCTCTACACCCCTCCTGTCTGCGACCTACTCTCCATACCCTACACCCCTCCTGTCTGTAACCCACTCTCCAGCCCCTACACCCCATCCTGTCTCTGTGCCCACTCCCCAGCCCCTACACACCTGCTGTTTCTGACCCAATCTCCAGCCGCAACACCCCTCCTGTCTCTAACCCACTCTCCAGCCCCAAGAACATTGCTGTCTCTGACCCCACACTCCAGCCCCTACAACTCTCCTGTCTCTGACGCACACTCCAGCCCCTACACCCCTCCTGTCTCTGACACACTGTCCAGCCCCAACACCCCTTCCTGTCTCTGACCCACTCTCCAGCCCCAACACCCTTCCTGTCTCTGACCCACTCTCCAGCCCATACACCCCCCCTGTCTCTGTGACCCACTCTCCAGCCCCCTACACCCCTCCTGTCTCTGTGACCCACTCTCCAGCCCCTACTCCCATCCTGTCTCTGACCCACTCTGCAGCCCCTACACCCCTCCTGTCTCTGTGACCCACTTTCCAGACCCTACACCCCTCCTGTCTCTGACCCACTCTCCAGCCCCTGGACCCCTCCTGTCTCTGACCCACTTCCAGCCCCTACACCCCTCCTGGCTGCGACCTACTCTCCATATCCTACACCTCTCCTGTCTGTGACCCACTTTCCAGCCCCTACACCCATCCTGTCTCTGACACACTGTCCAGCCCCTACTCACCTGCTGTTTCTGACCCACTCTCCAGCCCCAAGAACATTGCTGTCTCTGACCCACTCTCCGGCCCCAACACCCCTCCTATCTCTGACCCACTCTCCAGCCCCTACACCCCTCCTGTCTCTGTGACCCACTCTCCAGCCACTACATCCCTGCTGTCTCTGAGCAACTCTCCAGCCTCTACTCCCCTCCTGTCTCTGACACACTGTCCAGCCCCAACACCCCTCCTGTCTCTGACCAACCCTCCAGCCCCAACACATGTCCTGTTCCGCTGACCCACTCTCCAGCCCCTACTCCCATCCTGTATCTGACCCACTCTCCAGCCCCTATACCCCTCCTGTATCTGACCCACTCTCCAGCCCCTATACCCCTCCTGTCTCTGACCCACTCTCCAGACCCTGCACACCTCCTGTCTCTGACCCACTCTCCAGCCCCTATACCACTCCAGTCTCTGTGACCCACTTTCCAGCCCCTACACCCCCTCCTGTTTCTGACCCACTCTCCAGCCCCTACACCCCTCCTGTCTCTGACCCACTCTCCAGCCCCTACACCCCTCCTGTCTCTGTGACCCAGTCTCCAGCCCCTACACCCCTCCTGTCCCTGACCCACTCTCCAAACCCTACACCCCTCCTGTCTCTGACCCACTCTCCAGACCCAACACCCGTCCTGTCTTTCTCACCCACTCTCCAGCCCCTACACCCCCACCTGTATCTGACCCACTCTCCCGCCCCTACACCCCTCCTGTCTCTGACGCACTCTCCAACCCCTACACCCCTCCTGTCTCTGACCCACTCTCCAGACCCAACACCCGTCCTGTCTTTCTCACCCACTCTCCCGCCCCTACACCCCTCCTGTCTCTGACGCACTCTCCAGCACGTACACCCCTCCTGTTTCTGACCCACTCTCAGCCCCTACACCCATCCTGTATCTGACCCACTCTCCTGCCCCTACACCCCTCCTGTCTCTCACCCCCACTCTCCAGCCTCTACACCCCTCCTGTATCTGACCCACTCTCCCGCCCCTACACACCTCGTGTCTCTGACCAACTTTCCAGCCCCTACACCCCTCCTGCCTCTGATCCACTCTCCAGCTCCAACACCCCTCCTGTCTCTGATATACGCTCCAGCCCCGACACCCCTCCTGCCTCTAACCCACTCTGCAGCCCCTACACCCCTCCTGTCTCTGACCCTCTCTCCAACCCCTATTCCCCTCGTGTTTCTGTCGAATTCTCCAGCCCCTACACCCCTCCTGTCCCTGACCCACTCTCCAGCCCCTACACCCCTCCTGTCCCTGAACCACTCTCCAGCCCCGACACCCCTCCTGTCTCTGTGATCCACTCTCCAGCCCCCTACACCCCTCCTGTCCCTGAACCACTCTCCAGCCCCGACACCCCTCCTGTCTCTGTGATCCACTCTCCAGCCCCTACACCCCTCCTGTCTCTGTGACCCACACTCCAGCCCCTACAACTCTCCTGTCTCTGACCCACACTCCAGCCCCTACACCCCTCCTGTCTCTGACACACTGTCCAGCCCCTACACCATTCCTGTCTCTGACCCACTCCCCAGCCCCTACACCCCTCCTGTCCCTGACCCACTTCCAGCCCCTACACCCCTCCTGTCTCTGTGACCCACTCTCCAGCCCCTGGACCCCTCCTGTCTCTGACCCACTTCCAGCCCCTACACCCCCTCCTGTCTGCGACCTACTCTGCATACCCTACACCCCTCCTGTCTGTGACCCACTTTCCAGCCCCTCCACCCATCCTGTCTCTGTGCCCACTCCCAGCCCCTACACACCTGCTGTTTCTGACCCACTCTCCAGCCGCTACAACCCCTCCTATCTCTGACCCACTCTCCAGCCCCAAGAACATTGCTGTCTCTGACCCACACTCCAGCCCCTACAACTCTCCTGTCTCTGACCCACACTCCAGCCCCTACACCCCTCCTGTCTCTGACCCACTCTCCAGCCCATACACCCCCCCTGTCTCTGTGACCCACTCTCCAGCCCCTACACCCCTCCTGTCTCTGTGACCCACTCTCCAGCCCCTACTCCCATCCTGTCTCTGACCCCTCTCTGTAGTCCCTACACCCCTCCTGTCTCTGTGACCCACTTTCCAGACCCTACACCCCTCCTGTTTCTGACCCACTCTCCAGCCCCTACACCCCTCCTGTCCCTGACCCACTCTCCAGCCCCTACACCCCTCCTGTCTCTGACCCACTCCCCAGCCCCTACACCCCTCCTGTCTTGCTGACCCACTCTCCAGACCCTGCACCCCTCCTGTATCTGACCCACTCTCCAGCCCCTACACCCCTCCTGACTCTGACCCACTCTCCAGCCCCTACACACCTCCTGTCCCTGACCCACTTTCCAACCCCTACACCCCTCCTGTTTCTGACCCACTCTCCAGCCCCTACACCCCTCCTGTATCTGACCCACTCTCCTGCCCCTACACCCCTCCTGTCTCTCACCCACTCTCCAGCCTCTACACCCCTCCTGTATCTGACCCACTCTCCCGCCCCCTACACCCCTCGTGTCTCTGACCAACTTTCCAGCCCCTACACCCCTCCTGCCTCTGATCCACTCTCCAGCACCAACACCCCTCCTGTCTCTGATCTACGCTCCAGCCCCGACACCCCTCCTGCCTCTAACCCACTCTGCAGCCCCTACACCCCTCCTGTCTCTGACCCCTCTCTCCAACCCCTATTCCCCTCGTGTTTCTGTCGAACTCTCCAGCCCCTACACCCCTCCTGTCCCTGACCCACTCTCCAGCCCCTACACCCCTCCTGTCCCTGAACCACTCTCCAGCCCCTACACCCCTCCTGTCTCTGTGATCCACTCTCCAGCCCCTACACCCCTCCTGTCCCTGACCCACTTCCAGCCCCTACACCCCTCCTGCCTCTGACCCACTCGCCAGCCCCCAACTCCACTCCTGTCTCTGACCCACTCTCCAGCCCCAACACCCCTCCTATCTCTGACCCACTCTCCAGGCCCAACACCCCGTCCTGTCCCGCTGACCCACTTTCCAACCCCTACTCGCATCCTTTCTCTGACCCACTCTGCAGCCCCTACACCCCTCCTGTCTCTGATCCTTTCTCCAGAAACTACTCCCCTCGTGTCTCTGACCCACTTTCCATCCCCTACACCCCTCCTGCCTCTGATCCACTCTCCAGCTCCAACACCCCTCCTGTCTCTGATCCACGCTCCAGCTCCGACTCCCCTCCTGCCTCTAACCCACACTCCAGCCCCTATTCCCCTCGTGTTTCTGTCGAACTCTCCAGCCCCTACACCCCTCCTGTCCCTGACCCACTCTCCAGCCCCTACACCCCTCCTGTCTCTCACCCATTCTCCAGTCCCTACACCCCTCCTGTCTCTGACCCACTCTACAGCCCCAACAACCCTCCTGTCTCTGAGCGACTCGCCAGCCCTTACACCCCTGCTGTTTCTGACCCACTCTCCAACCCCTACACCCCTCGTGTCTCTGACCCACTCTCCAGCCCCTACACCCCTCCTGTCTCTGTGACCCACTCTCCAGACCCTACACCCCTCCTGCCTCTGACACACCCTCCAGCCCCTACACCCCTCGTGTCTCTGACCCACTCTCCAGCCCCTACACCATTCCTGTCTCTGACCCACTCCCCAGCCCCTACACTCCTCCTGTCCCTGACCCACTCTCCAGCCCCTACACCCCTCCTGTCCCTGACCCACTCTCCAGCCCCTACACCCCTCCTGTCTCTGTGACCCACTCCCCAGCCCCTACACCCATCCTGTCTCTGTGCCCACTACCCAGCCCCTACACCCCTCCTGTCTCTGTGACCCACTCTCCAGCCCCTGGACCCTTCCTGTCTCTAACCCACTTCCAGCCCTACACCCCTCCTGTCTGCGACCTACTCTCCATACCCTACACCCCTCCTGTCTGTGACCCACTTTCCAGCCCCTACACCCATCCTGTCTCTGTGCCCACTCCCAGCCCCTACACACCTGCTGTTTCTGACCCACTCTCCAGCCGCTACACCCCTCCTATCTCTGACCCACTCTCCAGCCCCAAGAACATTGCTGTCTCTGACCCACTCTCCAGCCCCAACACCCGTCCTGTCTTGCTGACCCACTCTCCAGCCCCTACTCCCCTCCTGCCTCTGACCCACTCTGCAGCTACTACACCCCTCCTGTCTCTGTGACCCACTCTCCAGACCCTACACCCTTCCTGTCTCTGACCAACACTCCCGACCCTACACCCCTGCTGTCTCTGACCCACTTCCAGCCTCAACACCCCTCCTGCCTCTGTGACCCACTCTTCAGCCCCTACACCCCTCCTGTCCCTGACCCACTCCCCAGCCCCTACACCCCTTCTGACTCTGACACACTCTCCAGACCCAACACCCGTCCTGTCTTTCTCACCCACTCTCCCGCCCCTACACCCCTCCTGTCTCTGACGCACTCTCCAGCACGTACACCCCTCCTGTTTCTGACCCACTCTCCAGCCCCTACACCCATCCTGTATCTGACCCACTCTCCTGCCCCTACACCCCTCCTGTCTCTCACCCACTCTCCAGCCTCTACACCCCTCCTGTATCTGACCCACTCTCCCGCCCCTACACACCTCGTGTCTCTGACCAACTTTCCAGCCCCTACACCCCTCCTGTCTCTGACCAACTCTCCAGCCCCAAGAACATTGCTGTCTCTGACCCACACTCCAGCCCCTACAACTCTCCTGTCTCTGACCCACACTCCAGCCCCTACACCCCTCCTGTCTCTGACACACTGTCCAGCCCATACACTCCCCCTGTCTCTGTGACCCACTCTCCAGCCCCTACACCCCTCCTGTCTCTGTGACTCACTCTCCAGCCCCTACTCCCATCCTGTCTCTGACCCACTCTGCAGCCCCTACACTCCTCCTGTCTCTGTGACCCACTTTCCAGACCCTACACCCCTCCTGTCTCTGACCCACTCTCCAGCCCCTACACCCCTCCTGACTCTGACCCACTCTCCAGACCCTACACCCCTCCTGTCCCTGACCCACTCTCCAGCCCCTACACCATTCCTGTCTCTGACCCACTCCCCAGCCCCTACACCCCTCCTGACTCTGACCCACTCTCCAGCCCCTACACCCCTCCTGACTCTGACCCACTCTCCAGCCCCTACACCCCTCCTGTCCCTGACCCACTCTCCAGCCCCTGGATCCCTCCTGTCTCTGACCCACTTCCAGCCCCTACACCCCTCCTGTCTCTGACGCACTCTCCAGCCCCTACACTCCTCCTGTCTCTGTGACCCACTCTCCAGCCCCGACACCCCTCCTGTCCCTTAACCACTTCCAGCCCCTACACCCCTCCAGTCTCTGTGACCCACTCTCCATCCCCTACACCATTCCTGTCTCTGACCCACTCCCCAGCCCCTACACCCCTCCTGACTCTGACCCACTCTCCAGCCCCTACACCCCTCCTGACTCTGACCCACTCTCCAGCCCCTACACCCCTCCTGTCTCTGTGACCCACTCTCCAGCCCCTACACCATTCCTGTCTCTGACCCACTCCCCAGCCCCTACACCCCTGCCGACTCTGACCAACACTCCCGACCCTACACCCCGCCTGTCTCTGACGCACTTCCAGCCTCAACACCCCTCCTGTCTCTGTGACCCACTCTTCAGCCCCTACACCCCTATGTCCCTGACCCAGTCTCCAACCCCTACACCCCTACTGACCATGACCCACTCTCCAACCCCTACACCCCTCCTGTCTCTGACCCACTCTCTATCCCCAACATCCGTCCTGTCTTGCTGACCCACTCTCCAGACCCTGCACCCCTCCTGTATCTGACCCACTCTCCAGCCCCTACACCCCACCTGTATCTGACCCACTCTCCCGCCCCTGCACCCCTCCTGTCTCTGACGCACTCTCCAGCACTTACACCCCTCCTGTTTCTGACCCACTCTCCAGCCCCTACACCCCTCCTGTATCTGACCCACTCTCCCACCCCTACACCCCTCCTGTCTCTCACCCACTCTCCAGCCTCTACACCCCTCCTGTATCTGACCCACTCTCCCGCCCCTACACCCCTCGTGTCTCTGACCCACTTTCCAGCCCCTACACCCCTCCTGCCTCTGATCCACTCTCCAACTCCAACACCCTTCCTGTCTCTGATCTACGCTCCAGCCCCGACACCCCTCCTGCCTCTAACCCACTCTGCAGCCCCTACACCCCTCCTGTCTCTGACTCACTCCCCAGCCCCTGCACCCCTCCTGTCCCTGACCCACTTCCAGCCCCTACACCCCTCCTGTTTCTGTGACCCACTCTCCAGCCCCTGGACCCCTCCTGTCTCTGACCCACTTCCAGCCCCTACACCCCTCCTGTCTGCGACCTACTCTCCATACCCTACACCCCTCCTGTCTGTGACCCACTTTCCAGCCCCTACACCCATCCTGTCTCTGTGCCCACTCCCCAGCCCCTACACACCTGCTGTTTCTGACCCAATCTCCCGCCCCTACACCCCTCCTGTGTCTCACCCACTCTCCAGCCTCTACACCCCTCCTGTATCTGACCCACTCTCCCGCCCCTACACCCCTCGTGTCTCTGACCCACTTTCCAGCCCCTACACCCCTCCTGCCTCTGATCCACTCTCCAACTCCAACACCCCTCCTGTCTCTGATCTACGCTCCAACCCCGACACCCCTCCTGCCTCTAACCCACTCTGCAGCCCCTACACTCCTCCTGTCCCTGACCCACTCTCCAGCCCCTACACCCCTCCTGTCGCTGACCCACTCTCCAGCCCCTACACCCCTCCTGTCTGTGACGCACACTCCAGCCCCTACACCCCTCCTGTCCCTGACCCACTCCCCAGCCCCTACACCCCTCCTGTCCCTGACCCACTTCCAGCCCCTACACCCCTCCTGTCTCTGTGACCCACTCTCCAGCCCCTGGACCCCTCCTGTCTCTGACCCACTTCCAGCCCCTACAACCCTCCTGTCTGCGACCTACTCTCCAGCCCCTACACCCCTCCTGTCTGTGACCCACTTTCCAGCCCCTACACCCCTCCTGTCTCTGACCCACTCTCCAGCCCCTACACCCATCCTGTCTCTGTGCCCACTCCCCAGCCCCTACACACCTGCTGTTTCTGACCCACTCTCCAGCCGCTACACCCCTCCTATCTCTGACCCACTCTCCAGCCCCAAGAACATTGCTGTCTCTGACCCACACTCCAGCCCCTACACCCCTCTTGTCTCTGTGACCCACTCTCCAGCCCCTACACCCCTCCTGTCTCTGTGACCCACTCTCCAGCCCCTACACCCCTCCTGTCTCTGTGACCCAGTCTCCAGCCCCTACACCCCTCCTGTCCCTGACCCACTCTCCAACCCCTACACCCCTCCTGTCTCTGACCCACTCTGCAGCCCCTACACCCCTCCTGTCTCTGTGACCCACTTTCCAGACCCTACACCCCTCCTGTCTCTGACCCACTCTGCAGCCCCTACACCCCTCCTGTCTCTGTGACCCACTTTCCAGACCCTACACCCCTCCTGTCTCTGACCCACTCTCTAGCCCCTACACCCCTCCTGACTCTGACCCACTCTCCAGACACTACACCCCTCCTGTCCCTGACCCACTCTCCAGCCCCTACACCCCTCCTGTCTCTAACCCACTCCCCAGCCCCTACACCCCTCCTGTCTCTGACCCACTCTCCAGCCCCTACACCACTCCTGTCTCTGTGACCCAGTCTCCAGCCCCTACACCCCTCCTGTCCCTGACCCACTCTCCAACCCCTACACCCCTCCTGTCTCTGACCCACTCTCCAGACCCAACACCCGTCCTGTCTTTCTCACCCACTCTCCAGCCCCTACACCCCACCTGTATCTGACCCACTCTCCCGCCCCTACACCCCTCCTGTCTCTGACGCACTCGCCAGCACGTACACCCCTCCTGTTTCTGACCCACTCTCCAGCCCCTACACCCCTCCTGTATCTGACCCACTCTCCCGCCCCTACACCCCTCCTGTCTCTCACCCACTCTCCAGCCTCTACACCCCTCCTGTATCTGACCCACTCTCCCGCCCCTACACCCCTCGTGTCTCTGACCCACTTTCCAGCCCCTACACCCCTCCTGCCTCTGATCCACTCTCCAGCTCCAACACCCCTCCTGTCTCTGATCTACGCTCCAGCCCCGACACCCCTCCTGCCTCTAACCCACTCTGCAGCCCCTACACCACTCCTGTCTCTGACCCTCTCTCCAACCCCTATTCCCCTCGTGTTTCTGTCGAACTCTCCAGCCCCTACACCCCTCCTGTCCTTGACCCACTCTCCAGCCCCTACACCCCTCCTGTCCCTGACCCACTCTCCAGCCCCTACACCCCTCCTGTCTCTGTGACCCACTCTCCAGCCCCTACACCCCTCCTGTCCCTGACCCACTTCCAGCCCCTACACCCCTCCTGTCTCTTTGACCCACTCTCCAGCCCCTACACCATTCCTGTCTCTGACCCACTCCCCAGCCCCTACACCCCTCCTGTCCCTGACCCACTTCCAGCCCCTACACCCCTCCTGTCTCTGTGACCCACTCTCCAGCCCCTGGACCCCTCCTGTCTCTGACCCACTTCCAGCCTCTACACCCCTCCTGTCTGCGACCTACTCTCCATACCCTACACCCCTCCTGTCTGTGACCCACTTTTCAGCCCCTACACCCATCCTGTCTCTGTGCCCACTCCCCAGCCCCTACACACCTGCTGTTTCTGACCCAATCTCCAGCCGCTACACCCCTCCTGTCTCTGACCCACTCTCCAGCCCCAAGAACATTGCTGTCTCTGTGATCCACTCTCCAGCCCCTACACCCCTCCTGTCCCTGACCCACTTCCAGCCCCTACACCCCTCCTGTCTCTGACCCACTCTCCAGCCCCTACACCATTCCTGTCTCTGACCCACTCCCCAGCCCCTACACCCCTCCTGTCTCTGACCCACTCCCCAGCCCCTACACCCCTCCTGTCCCTGACCCACTTCCAGCCCCTACACCCCTCCTGTCTCTCTGACCCACTCTCCGGCCCCAACACCCCTCCTATCACTGACCCACTCTCCAGCCCCTACACCCCTCCTGTCTCTGTGACCCACTCTCTAGCCCCTACACCCCTCCTGACTCTGCCCCACTCTGCAGCCCCTACACCCCTCCTATCTCTGACCCACTCTCCAGCCCCAAGAACATTGCTGTCTCTGACCCACACTCCAGCCCCTACAACTCTCCTGTCTCTGACCCACACTCCAGCCCCTACACCCCTCCTGTCTCTGACACACTGTCCAGCCCCAACACCCTTCCTGTCTCTGACCCACTCTCCAGCCCCAACACCCCTCCTGTCTCTGACCCACTCTCCAGCCCATACACCCCCCCTGTCTCTGTGACCCACTCTCCAGCCCCGACACCCCTCCTGTCTCTGTGACCCACTCTCCAGCCCCTACTCCCATCCTGTCTCTGACCCACTCTGCAGCCCCTACACCCCTCCTGTCTCTGTGACCCACTTTCCAGACCCTACACCCCTCCTGTCTCTGACCCACTCTCCAGCCCCTGCACCCCTCCTGTCTCTGACCCACTTCCAGCCCCTACACCCCTCCTGGCTGCGACCTACTCTCCATATCCTACACCTCTCCTGTCTGTGACCCACTTTCCAGCCCCTACACCCATCCTGTCTCTGACACACTGTCCAGCCCCTACACACCTGCTGTTTCTGACCCACTCTCCAGCCCCAAGAACATTGCTGTCTCTGACCCACTCTCCGGCCCCAACACCCCTCCTATCTCTGACCCACTCTCCAGCCCCTACACCCCTCCTGTCTCTGTGACCCACTCTCCAGCCACTACATCCCTGCTGTCTCTGAGCAACTCTCCAGCCTCTACTCCCCTCCTGTCTCTGACACACTGTCCAGCCCCAACACCCCTCCTGTCTCTGACCAACCCTCCAGCCCCAACACATGTCCTGTTCCGCTGACCCACTCTCCAGCCCCTACTCCCATCCTGTATCTGACCCACTCTCCAGCCCCTATACCCCTCCTGTCTCTGACCCACTCTCCAGCCCCTACACCCCTCCTGCCTCTGACCCACTCGCCAGCCCCAACTCCACTCCTGTCTCTGACCCACTCTCCAGCCCCAACACCCCTCCTATCTCTGACCCACTCTCCAGGCCCAACACCCCGTCCTGTCCCGCTGACCCACTTTCCAACCCCTACTCGCATCCTTTCTCTGACCCACTCTGCAGCCCCTACACCCCTCCTGTCTCTGATCCTTTCTCCAGAAACTACTCCCCTCGTGTCTCTGACCCACTTTCCATCCCCTACACCCCTCCTGCCTCTGATCCACTCTCCAGCTCCAACACCCCTCCTGTCTCTGATCCACGCTCCAGCTCCGACTCCCCTCCTGCCTCTAACCCACACTCCAGCCCCTATTCCCCTCGTGTTTCTGTCGAACTCTCCAGCCCCTACACCCCTCCTGTCCCTGACCCACTCTCCAGCCCCTACACCCCTCCTGTCTCTCACCCATTCTCCAGTCCCTACACCCCTCCTGTCTCTGACCCACTCTACAGCCCCAACAACCCTCCTGTCTCTGAGCGACTCGCCAGCCCTTACACCCCTGCTGTTTCTGACCCACTCTCCAACCCCTACACCCCTCGTGTCTCTGACCCACTCTCCAGCCCCTACACCCCTCCTGTCTCTGTGACCCACTCTCCAGCCCCTACACCCCTCCTGTCTCTGACCCACTCTCCAACCCCTACACCCCTCGTGTCTCTGACCCACTTTCCAGACCCTACACCCCTCCTGTCCCTGACCCACTCTCCAGCCCCTGCACACCTCCTGTCTCTGACCCACTCTCCAGCCCCTACTCCCCTCCTGTCCCTAACCCGCTCTCCAGCCCCTACACCCCTCCTGTCTCTGACCCACTCCCCAGCCCCTACACCCCTCCTGTCTTGCTGACCCACTCTGCAGACCCTGCACCCCTCCTGTATCTGACCCACTCTCCAGCCCCTATACCCCTCCTGTCTCTGACGCACTCTCCAGCCCTTACACCCCTCCTGTCTCTGACCCTCTCTCCAGCCCCTACACCCCTCCTGCCTCTGACCCACTCGCCAGCCCCAATGCCGCTGCTGTCTCTGACCCACTCTCCAGCCCCAACACCCCTCCTATCTCTGATCCACTCTCCAGCCCCAACACCCGTCCTGTCCCGTTGACCCACTTTCCAGCCCCTACTCCCATCCTTTCTCTGACCCACTCTGCAGCCCCTACACCCCTCCTGTCTCTGTGACCCACTCTCCAGCCCCTACACCACTCCTGTCTCTGTGACCCAGTCTCCAGCCCCTACACCCCTCCTGTCTCTGACCCACTCTCCAGACCCTGCACACCTCCTGTCTCTGACCCACTCTCCAGCCCCTATACCACTCCAGTCTCTGTGACCCACTTTCCAGCCCCTACACCCCTCCTGTTTCTGACCCACTCTCCAGCCCCTACACCCCTCCTGTCTCTGACCCACTCTCCAGCCCCTACACCCCTCCTGTCTCTGTGACCCAGTCTCCAGCCCCTACACCCCTCCTGTCCCTGACCCACTCTCCAAACCCTACACCCCTCCTGTCTCTGACCCACTCTCCAGACCCAACACCCGTCCTGTCTTTCTCACCCACTCTCCCGCCCCTACACCCCTCCTGTCTCTGACGCACTCTCCAGCACGTACACCCCTCCTGTTTCTGACCCACTCTCCAGCCCCTACACCCATCCTGTATCTGACCCACTCTCCTGCCCCTACACCCCTCCTGTCTCTCACCCACTCTCCAGCCTCTACACCCCTCCTGTATCTGACCCACTCTCCCGCCCCTACACACCTCGTGTCTCTGACCAACTTTCCAGCCCCTACACCCCTCCTGCCTCTGATCCACTCTCCAGCTCCAACACCCCTCCTGTCTCTGATATACGCTCCAGCCCCGACACCCCTCCTGCCTCTAACCCACTCTGCAGCCCCTACACCCCTCCTGTCTCTGACCCTCTCTCCAACCCCTATTCCCCTCGTGTTTCTGTCGAATTCTCCAGCCCCTACACCCCTCCTGTCCCTGACCCACTCTCCAGCCCCTACACCCCTCCTGTCCCTGAACCACTCTCCAGCCCCGACACCCCTCCTGTCTCTGTGATCCACTCTCCAGCCCCTACACCCCTCCTGTCTCTGTGACCCACACTCCAGCCCCTACAACTCTCCTGTCTCTGACCCACACTCCAGCCCCTACACCCCTCCTGTCTCTGACACACTGTCCAGCCCCTACACCATTCCTGTCTCTGACCCACTCCCCAGCCCCTACACCCCTCCTGTCCCTGACCCACTTCCAGCCCCTACAGCCCTCCTGTCTCTGTGACCCACTCTCCAGCCCCTGGACCCCTCCTGTCTCTGACCCACTTCCAGCCCCTACACCCCTCCTGTCTGCGACCTACTCTGCATACCCTACACCCCTCCTGTCTGTGACCCACTTTCCAGCCCCTCCACCCATCCTGTCTCTGTGCCCACTCCCCAGCCCCTACACACCTGCTGTTTCTGACCCAATCTCCAGCCGCTACACCCCTCCTATCTCTGACCCACTCTCCAGCCCCAAGAACATTGCTGTCTCTGACCCACACTCCAGCCCCTACAACTCTCCTGTCTCTGACCCACACTCCAGCCCCTACACCCCTCCTGTCTCTGACACACTGTCCAGCCCCAACACCCTTCCTGTCTCTGACCCACTCTCCAGCCCCTACACCCCTCCTGTCTCTGTGACCCACTCTCCAGCCCCTACTCCCATCCTGTCTCTGACCCACTCTGTAGCCCCTACACCCCTCCTGTCTCTGTGACCCACTTTCCAGACCCTACACCCCTCCTGTTTCTGACCCACTCTCCAGCCCCTACACCCCTCCTGTCCCTGACCCACTCTCCAGCCCCTACACACCTCCTGTCTCTGACCCACTCCCCAGCCCCTACACCCCTCCTGTCTTGCTGACCCACTCTCCAGACCCTGCACCCCTCCTGTATCTGACCCACTCTCCAGCCCCTACACCCCTCCTGACTCTGACCCACTCTCCAGCCCCTACACACCTCCTGTCCCTGACCCACTCTCCAACCCCTACACCCCTCCTGTTTCTGACCCACTCTCCAGCCCCTACACCCCTCCTGTATCTGACCCACTCTCCTGCCCCTACACCCCTCCTGTCTCTCACCCACTCTCCAGCCTCTACACCCCTCCTGTATCTGACCCACTCTCCCGCCCCTACACCCCTCGTGTCTCTGACCAACTTTCCAGCCCCTACACCCCTCCTGCCTCTGATCCACTCTCCAGCACCAACACCCCTCCTGTCTCTGATCTACGCTCCAGCCCCGACACCCCTCCTGCCTCTAACCCACTCTGCAGCCCCTACACCCCTCCTGTCTCTGACCCTCTCTCCAACCCCTATTCCCCTCGTGTTTCTGTCGAACTCTCCAGCCCCTACACCCCTCCTGTCCCTGACCCACTCTCCAGCCCCTACACCCCTCCTGTCCCTGAACCACTCTCCAGCCCCTACACCCCTCCTGTCTCTGTGATCCACTCTCCAGCCCCTACACCCCTCCTGTCCCTGACCCACTTCCAGCCCCTACACCCCTCCTGTCTCTGTGACCCACTCTCCAGCCCCTACACCATTCCTGTCTCTGACCCACTCCCCAGCCCCTACACCCCTCCTGTCCCTGACCCACTTCCAGCCCCTGGACCCCTCGTGTCTCTGACCCACTTCCAGCCTCTACACCCCTCCTGTCTGCGACCTACTCTCCATACCCTACACCCCTCCTGTCTGTGACCCACTTTCCAGCCCCTCCACCCATCCTGTCTCTGTGCCCACTCCCCAGCCCCTACACACCTGCTGTTTCTGACCCAATCTCCAGCCGCTACACCCCTCCTGTCTCTAACCCACTCTCCAGCCCCAAGAACATTGCTGTCTCTGACCCACACTCCAGCCCCTACAACTCTCCTGTCTCTGACGCACACTCCAGCCCCTACACCCCTCCTGTCTCTGACACACTGTCCAGCCCCAACACCCTTCCTGTCTCTGACCCACTCTCCAGCCCCAACACCCCTCCTGTCTCTGACCCACTCTCCAGCCCATACACCCCCCCTGTCTCTGTGACCCACTCTCCAGCCCCTACACCCCTCCTGTCTCTGTGACCCACTCTCCAGCCCCTACTCCCATCCTGTCTCTGACCCACTCTGCAGCCCCTACACCCCTCCTGTCTCTGTGACCCACTTTCCAGACCCTACACCCCTCCTGTTTCTGACCCACTCTCCAGCCCCTACACCCCTCCTGTCCCTGACCCACTCTCCAGCCCCTACACACCTCCTGTCTCTGACCCACTCCCCAGCCCCTACACCCCTCCTGTCTTGCTGACCCACTCTCCAGACCCTGCACCCCTCCTGTATCTGACCCACTCTCCAGCCCCTACACCCCTCCTGACTCTGACCCACTCTCCAGCCCCTACACACCTCCTGTCCCTGACCCACTCTCCAACCCCTACACCCCTCCTGTTTCTGACCCACTCTCCAGCCCCTACACCCCTCCTGTATCTGACCCACTCTCCTGCCCCTACACCCCTCCTGTCTCTCACCCACTCTCCAGCCTCTACACCCCTCCTGTATCTGACCCACTCTCCCGCCCCTACACCCCTCGTGTCTCTGACCAACTTTCCAGCCCCTACACCCCTCCTGCCTCTGATCCACTCTCCAGCACCAACACCCCTCCTGTCTCTGATCTACGCTCCAGCCCCGACACCCCTCCTGCCTCTAACCCACTCTGCAGCCCCTACACCCCTCCTGTCTCTGACCCTCTCTCCAACCCCTATTCCCCTCGTGTTTCTGTCGAACTCTCCAGCCCCTACACCCCTCCTGTCCCTGACCCACTCTCCAGCCCCTACACCCCTCCTGTCCCTGAACCACTCTCCAGCCCCTACACCCCTCCTGTCTCTGTGATCCACTCTCCAGCCCCTACACCCCTCCTGTCCCTGACCCACTTCCAGCCCCTACACCCCTCCTGTCTCTGTGACCCACTCTCCAGCCCCTACACCATTCCTGTCTCTGACCCACTCCCCAGCCCCTACACCCCTCCTGTCCCTGACCCACTTCCAGCCCCTGGACCCCTCGTGTCTCTGACCCACTTCCAGCCTCTACACCCCTCCTGTCTGCGACCTACTCTCCATACCCTACACCCCTCCTGTCTGTGACCCACTTTCCAGCCCCTCCACCCATCCTGTCTCTGTGCCCACTCCCCAGCCCCTACACACCTGCTGTTTCTGACCCAATCTCCAGCCGCTACACCCCTCCTGTCTCTAACCCACTCTCCAGCCCCAAGAACATTGCTGTCTCTGACCCACACTCCAGCCCCTACAACTCTCCTGTCTCTGACGCACACTCCAGCCCCTACACCCCTCCTGTCTCTGACACACTGTCCAGCCCCAACACCCTTCCTGTCTCTGACCCACTCTCCAGCCCCAACACCCCTCCTGTCTCTGACCCACTCTCCAGCCCATACACCCCCCCTGTCTCTGTGACCCACTCTCCAGCCCCTACACCCCTCCTGTCTCTGTGACCCACTCTCCAGCCCCTACTCCCATCCTGTCTCTGACCCACTCTGCAGCCCCTACACCCCTCCTGTCTCTGTGACCCACTTTCCAGACCCTACACCCCTCCTGTCTCTGACCCACTCTCCAGCCCCTGGACCCCTCCTGTCTCTGACCCACTTCCAGCCCCTACACCCCTCCTGGCTGCGACCTACTCTCCATATCCTACACCTCTCCTGTCTGTGACCCACTTTCCAGCCCCTACACCCATCCTGTCTCTGACACACTGTCCAGCCCCTACACACCTGCTGTTTCTGACCCACTCTCCAGCCCCAAGAACATTGCTGTCTCTGACCCACTCTCCGGCCCCAACACCCCTCCTATCTCTGACCCACTCTCCAGCCCCTACACCCCTCCTGTCTCTGTGACCCACTCTCCAGCCACTACATCCCTGCTGTCTCTGAGCAACTCTCCAGCCTCTACTCCCCTCCTGTCTCTGACACACTGTCCAGCCCCAACACCCCTCCTGTCTCTGACCAACCCTCCAGCCCCAACACATGTCCTGTTCCGCTGACCCACTCTCCAGCCCCTACTCCCATCCTGTATCTGACCCACTCTCCAGCCCCTATACCCCTCCTGTCTCTGACCCACTCTCCAGCCCCTACACCCCTCCTGCCTCTGACCCACTCGCCAGCCCCAACTCCACTCCTGTCTCTGACCCACTCTCCAGCCCCAACACCCCTCCTATCTCTGACCCACTCTCCAGGCCCAACACCCCGTCCTGTCCCGCTGACCCACTTTCCAACCCCTACTCGCATCCTTTCTCTGACCCACTCTGCAGCCCCTACACCCCTCCTGTCTCTGATCCTTTCTCCAGAAACTACTCCCCTCGTGTCTCTGACCCACTTTCCATCCCCTACACCCCTCCTGCCTCTGATCCACTCTCCAGCTCCAACACCCCTCCTGTCTCTGATCCACGCTCCAGCTCCGACTCCCCTCCTGCCTCTAACCCACACTCCAGCCCCTATTCCCCTCGTGTTTCTGTCGAACTCTCCAGCCCCTACACCCCTCCTGTCCCTGACCCACTCTCCAGCCCCTACACCCCTCCTGTCTCTCACCCATTCTCCAGTCCCTACACCCCTCCTGTCTCTGACCCACTCTACAGCCCCAACAACCCTCCTGTCTCTGAGCGACTCGCCAGCCCTTACACCCCTGCTGTTTCTGACCCACTCTCCAACCCCTACACCCCTCGTGTCTCTGACCCACTCTCCAGCCCCTACACCCCTCCTGTCTCTGTGACCCACTCTCCAGCCCCTACACCCCTCCTGTCTCTGACCCACTCTCCAACCCCTACACCCCTCGTGTCTCTGACCCACTTTCCAGACCCTACACCCCTCCTGTCCCTGACCCACTCTCCAGCCCCTGCACACCTCCTGTCTCTGACCCACTCTCCAGCCCCTACTCCCCTCCTGTCCCTAACCCGCTCTCCAGCCCCTACACCCCTCCTGTCTCTGTGATCCACTCTTCACCCGTACACCGCTCCTGTCTATGACCCGCTCTCCAGCTTTTACACACCTGCTTTCCTCTCTGACCAACTCTCCAGCCCCTACACCCCTCCTGTCTCTGTGACCCACTTTCCAGCCCCTACACCCATCCTGTCTCTGACCCGCTCTCCAACCCCTACACACCTCCTGTCTCTGACCCACTCTCCAGCCCCTACACCCCTCCTGTCTCTGACCCACTCTCCAGCCCCTACACCCCTCCTGTCTCTGACCCACTCTCCAGCCCCAACAACCCTCCTGTCTCTGACGCACTCTCCAGCCCCTACAGCCCTCCTGTCTGTGACCTACTCTCCATACCCTCAACCCTCCTGTCTGTGACCCACTTTCCAGCCCCTACACCCATCCTGTCTCTGACCCACTCTCCAGCCCCTACACCCCTCCTGTCCCTGACCTACTCTCCAACCCCTACACCCCTCCTGTATCTGACACACTCTCCAGCCCCTACTCCCCTCCTGTCCCTAACCCGCTCTCCAGCCCCTACACCCCTCTTGTCTCTGTGATCTACTCTTCACCCGTACACCGCTCCTGTCTATGACCCGCTCTCCAGCTTTTAAACACCTGCTGTCTCTCTGACCAACTCTCCAGCCCCTACAACCCTCCTGTCTCTGTGACCCACATTCCAGCCCCTACACCCATCCTGTCTCTGACCCACTCTCCAGCCCCTACACCCCTCTTGTCTCTGACCCACTCTCCAGCCCCTGCACCCGTCGTGTCTCTGACCCACTCTTCAGCCCCTATACCCCTCCTATCTCTGACCCACTATCTAGCCCCTACACCCCTCCTGACTCTGACCCACTCTCCAGACCCTACACCCCTCCTGCCTCTGACACACCCTCCAGCCCCTACACCCCTGCTGTCTCTGACCCACTCTCCAGCCCCTACACCATTCCTGTCTCTGACCCACTCTCCAGCCCCTACACCATTCCTGTCTCTGACCCACTCCCCAGCCCCTACACTCCTCCTGTCCCTGACCCACTCTCCAGCCCCTACACCCCTCCTGTCCCTGACCCACTCTCCAGCCCCTACACCCCTCCTGTCTCTGTGACCCACTCCCCAGCCCCTACACCCATCCTGTCTCTGTGCCCACTACCCAGCCCCTACACCCCTCCTGTCTCTGTGACCCACTCTCCAGCCCCTGGACCCCTCCTGTCTCTAACCCACTTCCAGCCCCTACACCCCTCCTGTCTGCGACCTACTCTCCATACCCTACACCCCTCCTGTCTGTGACCCACTTTCCAGCCCCTACACCCATCCTGTCTCTGTGCCCACTCCCCAGCCCCTACACACCTGCTGTTTCTGACCCAATCTCCAGCCGCTACACCCCTCCTATCTCTGACCCACTCTCCAGCCCCAAGAACATTGCTGTCTCTGACCCACTCTCCAGCCCCAACACCCGTCCTGTCTTGCTGACCCACTCTCCAGCCCCTACTCCCCTCCTGCCTCTGACCCACTCTGCAGCTACTACACCCCTCCTGTCTCTGTGACCCACTCTCCAGACCCTACACCCTTCCTGTCTCTGACCAACACTCCCGACCCTACACCCCTGCTGTCTCTGACCCACTTCCAGCCTCAACACCCCTCCTGCCTCTGTGACCCACTCTTCAGCCCCTACACCCCTCCTGTCCCTGACCCACTCCCCAGCCCCTACACCCCTTCTGACTCTGACACACTCTCCAGACCCAACACCCGTCCTGTCTTTCTCACCCACTCTCCCGCCCCTACACCCCTCCTGTCTCTGACGCACTCTCCAGCACGTACACCCCTCCTGTTTCTGACCCACTCTCCAGCCCCTACACCCATCCTGTATCTGACCCACTCTCCTGCCCCTACACCCCTCCTGTCTCTCACCCACTCTCCAGCCTCTACACCCCTCCTGTATCTGACCCACTCTCCCGCCCCTACACACCTCGTGTCTCTGACCAACGTTCCAGCCCCTACACCCCTCCTGCCTCTGATCCACTCTCCAGCTCCAACACCCCTCCTGTCTCTGATCTACGCTCCAGCCCCGACACCCCTCCTGCCTCTAACCCACTCTGCAGCCCCTACACCCCTCCTGTCTCTGACCCTCTCTCCAACCCCTATTCCCCTCGTGTTTCTGTCGAATTCTCCAGCCCCTACACCCCTCCTGTCCCTGACCCACTCTCCAGCCCCTACACCCCTCCTGTCCCTGAACCACTCTCCAGCCCCTACACCCCTCCTGTCTCTGTGATCCACTCTCCAGCCCCTACACCCCTCCTGTCTCTGTGACCCACACTCCAGCCCCTACAACTCTTCTGTCTCTGACCCGCACTCCAGCCCCTACACCCCTCCTGTCTCTGACACACTGTCCAGCCCCTACACCATTCCTGTCTCTGACCCACTCCCCAGCCCCTACACCCCTCCTGTCCCTGACCCACTTCCAGCCCCTACATCCCTCCTGTCTCTGTGACCCACTCTCCAGCCCCTGGACCCCTCCTGTCTCTGACCCACTTCCAGCCCCTACACCCCTCCTGTCTGCGACCTACTCTGCATACCCTACACCCCTCCTGTCTGTGACCCACTTTCCAGCCCCTCCACCCATCCTGTCTCTGTGCCCACTCCCCAGCCCCTACACACCTGCTGTTTCAGACCCACTCTCCAGCCGCTGCACCCCTCCTGTCTCTGACCCACTCTCCAGCCGCAAGAACATTGCTGTCTCTGACCCACTCTCCAGCCCCAAGAACATTGCTGTCTCTGACCCACACTCCAGCCCCTACAACTCTCCTGTCTCTGACCCACACTCCAGCCCCTACACCCCTCCTGTCTCTGACACACTGTCCAGCCCCAACACCCTTCCTGTCTCTGACCCACTCTCCAGCCCCAACACCCCTCCTGTCTCTGACCCACTCTCCAGCCCATACACCCCCCCTGTCTCTGTGACCCACTCTCCAGCCCCTACACCCCTCCTGTCTCTGTGACCCACTCTCCAGCCCCTACTCCCATCCTGTCTCTGACCCACTCTCCAGCCCCTACACCCCTCCTGTCCCTGACCCACTCTCCAGCCCCTACACCCCTCCTGTCTCTGACCCACTCCCCAGCCCCTACACCCCTCCTGTCTTGCTGACCCACTCTCCAGACCCTGCACCCCTCCTGTATCTGACCCACTCTCCAGCCCCTACACCCCTCCTGACTCTGACCCACTCTCCAGCCCCTACACACCTCCTGTCCCTGACCCACTCTCCAACCCCTACACCCCTCCTGTTTCTGACCCACTCTCCAGCCCCTACACCCCTCCTGTATCTGACCCACTCTCCTGCCCCTACACCCCTCCTGTCTCTCACCCACTCTCCAGCCTCTACACCCCTCCTGTATCTGACCCACTCTCCCGCCCCTACACCCCTCGTGTCTCTGACCAACTTTCCAGCCCCTACACCCCTCCTGCCTCTGATCCACTCTCCAGCACCAACACCCCTCCTGTCTCTGATCTACGCTCCAGCCCCGACACCCCTCCTGCCTCTAACCCACTCTGCAGCCCCTACACCCCTCCTGTCTCTGACCCTCTCTCCAACCCCTATTCCCCTCGTGTTTCTGTCGAACTCTCCAGCCCCTACACCCCTCCTGTCCCTGACCCACTCTCCAGCCCCTACACCCCTCCTGTCCCTGAACCACTCTCCAGCCCCTACACCCCTCCTGTCTCTGTGATCCACTCTCCAGCCCCTACACCCCTCCTGTCCCTGACCCACTTCCAGCCCCTACACCCCTCCTGTCTCTGTGACCCACTCTCCAGCCCCTACACCATTCCTGTCTCTGACCCACTCCCCAGCCCCTACACCCCTCCTGTCCCTGACCCACTTCCAGCCCCTACACCCCTCCTGTCTCTGTGACCCACTCTCCAGCCCCTGGACCCCTCGTGTCTCTGACCCACTTCCAGCCTCTGCACCCCTCCTGTCTGCGACCTACTCTCCATACCCTACACCCCTCCTGTCTGTAACCCACTTTCCAGCCCCTCCACCCATCCTGTCTCTGTGCCCACTCCCCAGCCCCTACACACCTGCTGTTTCTGACCCACTCTCCAGCCGCTACACCCCTCCTATCTCTGACCCACTCTCCAGCCCCAAAAACATTGCTGTCTCTGACCCACACTCCAGCCCCTACAACTCTCCTGTCTCTGACCCACACTCCAGCCCCTACACCCCTCCTGTCTCTGACACACTGTCCAGCCCCAACACCCTTCCTGTCTCTGACCCACTCTCCAGCCCCAACACCCCTCCTGTCTCTGACCCACTCTCCAGCCCATACACCCCCCCTGTCTCTGTGACCCACTCTCCAGCCCCTACACCCCTCCTGTCTCTGTGACCCACTCTCCAGCCCCTACTCCCATCCTGTCTCTGACCCACTCTGCAGCCCCTACACCCCTCCTGTCTCTGTGACCCACTTTCCAGACCCTACACCCCTCCTGTCTCTGACCCACTCTCCAGCCCCTGGACCCCTCCTGTCTCTGACCCACTTCCAGCCCCTACACCCCTCCTGGCTGCGACCTACTCTCCATATCCTACACCTCTCCTGTCTGTGACCCACTTTCCAGCCCCTACACCCATCCTGTCTCTGACACACTGTCCAGCCCCTACACACCTGCTGTTTCTGACCCACTCTCCAGCCCCAAGAACATTGCTGTCTCTGACCCACTCTCCGGCCCCAACACCCCTCCTATCTCTGACCCACTCTCCAGCCCCTACACCCCTCCTGTCTCTGTGACCCACTCTCCAGCCACTACATCCCTGCTGTCTCTGAGCAACTCTCCAGCCTCTACTCCCCTCCTGTCTCTGACACACTGTCCAGCCCCAACACCCCTCCTGTCTCTGACCAACCCTCCAGCCCCAACACATGTCCTGTTCCGCTGACCCACTCTCCAGCCCCTACTCCCATCCTGTATCTGACCCACTCTCCAGCCCCTATACCCCTCCTGTCTCTGACCCACTCTCCAGCCCCTACACCCCTCCTGCCTCTGACCCACTCGCCAGCCCCAACTCCACTCCTGTCTCTGACCCACTCTCCAGCCCCAACACCCCTCCTATCTCTGACCCACTCTCCAGGCCCAACACCCCGTCCTGTCCCGCTGACCCACTTTCCAACCCCTACTCGCATCCTTTCTCTGACCCACTCTGCAGCCCCTACACCCCTCCTGTCTCTGATCCTTTCTCCAGAAACTACTCCCCTCGTGTCTCTGACCCACTTTCCATCCCCTACACCCCTCCTGCCTCTGATCCACTCTCCAGCTCCAACACCCCTCCTGTCTCTGATCCACGCTCCAGCTCCGACTCCCCTCCTGCCTCTAACCCACACTCCAGCCCCTATTCCCCTCGTGTTTCTGTCAAACTCTCCAGCCCCTACACCCCTCCTGTCCCTGACCCACTCTCCAGCCCCTACACCCCTCCTGTCTCTCACCCATTCTCCAGTCCCTACACCCCTCCTGTCTCTGACCCACTCTACAGCCCCAACAACTCTCCTGTCTCTGAGCGACTCGCCAGCCCTTACACCCCTGCTGTTTCTGACCCACTCTCCAACCCCTACACCCCTCGTGTCTCTGACCCACTCTCCAGCCCCTACACCCCTCCTGTCTCTGTGACCCACTCTCCAGCCCCTACACCCCTCCTGTCTCTGACCCACTCTCCAACCCCGACACCCCTCGTGTCTCTGACCCACTTTCCAGACCCTACACCCCTCCTGTCCCTGACCCACTCTCCAGCCCCTGCACACCTCCTGTCTCTGACCCACTCTCCAGCCCCTACTCCCCTCCTGTCCCTAACCCGCTCTCCAGCCCCTACACCCCTCCTGTCTCTGTGATCCACTCTTCACCCGTACACCGCTCCTGTCTATGACCCGCTCTCCAGCTTTTACACACCTGCTTTCCTCTCTGACCAACTCTCCAGCCCCTACACCCCTCCTGTCTCTGTGACCCACTTTCCAGCCCCTACACCCATCCTGTCTCTGACCCGCTCTCCAACCCCTACACACCTCCTGTCTCTGACCCACTCTCCAGCCCCTACACCCCTCCTGTCTCTGACCCACTCTCCAGCCCCTACACCCCTCCTGTCTCTGACCCACTCTCCAGCCCCAACAACCCTCCTGTCTCTGACGCACTCTCCAGCCCCTACAGCCCTCCTGTCTGTGACCTACTCTCCATACCCTCAACCCTCCTGTCTGTGACCCACTTTCCAGCCCCTACACCCATCCTGTCTCTGACCCACTCTCCAGCCCCTACACCCCTCCTGTCCCTGACCTACTCTCCAACCCCTACACCCCTCCTGTATCTGACACACTCTCCAGCCCCTACTCCCCTCCTGTCCCTAACCCGCTCTCCAGCCCCTACACCCCTCTTGTCTCTGTGATCTACTCTTCACCCGTACACCGCTCCTGTCGATGACCCGCTCTCCAGCTTTTAAACACCTGCTGTCTCTCTGACCAACTCTCCAGCCCCTACAACCCTCCTGTCTCTGTGACCCACATTCCAGCCCCTACACCCATCCTGTCTCTGACCCACTCTCCAGCCCCTACACCCCTCTTGTCTCTGACCCACTCTCCAGCCCCTGCACCCGTCGTGTCTCTGACCCACTCTTCAGCCCCTATACCCCTCCTATCTCTGACCCACTATCTAGCCCCTACACCCCTCCTGACTCTGACCCACTCTCCAGACCCTACACCCCTCCTGCCTCTGACACACCCTCCAGCCCCTACACCCCGGCAGTCTCTGACCCACTCTCCAGCCCCTACACCATTCCTGTCTCTGACCCACTCCCCAGCCCCTACACTCCTCCTGTCCCTGACCCACTCTCCAGCCCCTACACCCCTCCTGTCCCTGACCCACTCTCCAGCCCCTACACCCCTCCTGTCTCTGTGACCCACTCCCCAGCCCCTACACCCCTCCTGTCTCTGTGACCCACTCTCCAGCCCCTGGACCCCTCCTGTCTCTAACCCACTTCCAGCCCCTGCACCCCTCCTGTCTGCGACCTACTCTCCATACCCTACACCCCTCCTGTCTGTGACCCACTTTCCAGCCCCTCCACCCATCCTGTCTCTGTGCCCACTCCCAGCCCCTACACACCTGCTGTTTCTGACCCACTCTCCAGCCGCTACACCCCTCCTATCTCTGACCCACTCTCCAGCCCCAAGAACATTGCTGTCTCTGACCCACTCTCCAGCCCCAACACCCGTCCTGTCTTGCTGACCCACTCTCCAGCCCCTACTCCCCTCCTGCCTCTGACCCACTCTGCAGCTACTACACCCCTGCTGTCTCTGTGACCCACTCTCCAGCCCCTACACCATTCCTGTCTCTGACCCACTCCCCAGCCCCTACACCCCTCCTGACTCTGATAAACACTCCCGACCCTACACCCCGCCTGTCTCTGACGCACTTCCAGCCTCAACACCCCTCCTGTCTCTGTGATCCACTCTTCAGCCCCTACACCCCTACTGTCCCTGAGCCACTCTCCAACCCCTACACCCCCACTGTCTCTGACCCACTCTCCAACCCCTACACCCCTCCTGTCTCTGACCCAATCTCCAGCCCCAACACCCGTCCTGTCTTGCTGACCCACTCTCCAGACCCTACACCCCTCCTGTATCTGATCCACTCTCCAGCCCCTATACCCCTCCTGTCTCTGACCCTCTCTCCAGCCCCTACACCCCTCCTGTCTCTGACCCACTTTACAGCCCCTACACCCCTCCTGCCTCTGACCCACTCGCCAGACCCAACGCCGCTCCTGTCTCTGACCCACTCTCCAGCACCAACACCCCTCCTATCTCTGACCCACTCTCCAGCCCCAATACCCGTCCTGTCCCGCTGACCCACTTTCCAGCCCCTATTCCCATCCTTTCTCTGACCCACTCTGCAGCCCCTACACCCCTCCTGTCTCTGTGACCCACTCTTCAAACCCTACACCCCTCCTGTCTTTGACCCACTCTCCAGCCCCTACACCCCTACTGTCCCTGACCCATTCTCCAGCCCCTGGACCCCTGCTGTCTCTGACCCACTCCCAGCCCCTACATTCCTCCTGTCTCTGTGACCCACTCTCCAGCCCCTACACCCCTCCTGTCCCTGACCCACTCTCCAAACCCTGCACCCCTCCTGTCTCTGACCAACTCTCCAGCCCCTACACCCCTCCTGTCTCTCGGACCCACTCTCCAGCCCCAACACCCCTCCTATCTCCGACCCACTCTCCAGCCCCTACACCCCTCCTGTCTCTCTGATCAACTCTCCAGCCCCTACACCCCTCTTGTCTCTGACACACTGTCCAGCCCCTACACCCCTCCTGTCTCTGACCCACTCTCCAGACCCTACACCCCTCCTGCCTCTGACACACCCTCCAGCCCCTACACCCCTGCTGTCTCTGACCCACTCTCCAGCCCCTACACCCCTCCTGTCCCTGACCCACTCTCCAGCCCCTACACCATTCCTGTCTCTGCCCACTCCCCAGCCCCTACACCCCTCCTGACTCTGACCCATTCTCCAGCCCCTACACCCCTCCTGACTCTGACCCACTCTCCAGCCCCTACACCCCTCCTGTCCCTGACCCACTCTCCAGCCTCTGGACCCCTCCTGTCTCTGACCCACTCCCAGCCCCTACATCCCTCCTGTCTCTGTGACCCACTCTCCAGCCCCTACACCCCTCCTGTCCCTGACCCACTTCCAGCCCCTACACCCCTCCTGTCTCTGTGACCCACTCTCCAGCCCCTACAGCATTCCTGTTTCTGACCCACTCCCCAGCCCCGACACCCCTCCTGACTCTGATCCACTCCCCAGCCCCTACACCTCTCCTGTCTCTGTGACCCACTCTCCAGACCCTACACCCCTGCTGTCTATGACCCACTCTCCAGCCGCTACACCCCTCCTATCTCTGACCCACTCTGCAGCTACTACACTCCTCCTGTCTCTGTGACCCACTCTCCAGACCCTACACCCTTCCTGTCTCTGTCCAACACTCTCGACCCTACACCCCTCCTGTCTCTGACCCACTTCCAGCCTCAACACCCCTCCTGCCTCTGTGACCCACTCTTCAGCCCCTACACCACTACTGTCCCTGACCCACTCTCCAACCCCTACACCCCTACTGTCCCTGACCCATTCTCCAACCCCTACACCCTCCTGTCTCTGACCCACTCTCCAGCTCCAACACCCGTCCTGTCTTGCTGACCCACTCTCCAGACCCTGCACCCCTCCTGTATCTGACCCACTCTCCAGCCCCTATACCCCTCCTGTCACTGACGCACTCTCCAGCCCTTACAACCCTCCTGTCTCTGACACACCTGCCAGCCCCAACGCCGCTCCTGTCTCTGACCCACTCTCCAGCCCCAACACCCCTCCTATCTCTGACCCACTCTCCAGCCCCAACACCCGTCCTGTCTCGCTGACCCACTTTCCAGCCCCTACTCCCATCCTTTCTCTGACCCACTCGGCAGCCCCTACACCCCTCCTGTCTCTGTGACCCACTCTTCAGCCCCTACACCCCTCCTGTCTCTGACCCACTCTCCAGCCCCGACACCCCTCCTGTCTCTCTGACCCACTCTCCGGCCCCAACACCCCTCCTATCTCTGACCCACTTCCAGCCGCTACACCCCACCTGTCTCTGTGACCCACTCTCCAGCCCCTACACCCCTCCTGTCCCTCACCTACTTCCAGCCCATACACCCCTCCTGTCTCTGTGACACACTATCCAGCCCCTACACCATTCCTGTCTCTGACCCACTCCCCAGCCCCTACACCCCTCCTGACTCTGACCCACTCAACAGCCCCTACACCCCTCCTGACTCTGCCCCACTCTCCAGCCCCTACACCCATCCTGTCTCTGTGCCCACTCCCCAGCCCCTACACACCTGCTGTTTCAGACCCACTCTCCAGCCGCTACACCCCTCCTGTCTCTGACCCACTCTCCAGCCCCAAGAACATTGCTGTCTCTGACCCACTCTCCAGCCCCAACACCCGTCCTGTCTTGCTGACCCACTCTCCAGCCCCTACTCCCCTCCTGTCTCTGACCCACACTGCAGCTGCTACACCCCTCCTGTCTCTGTGACCCACTCTCCAGCCCCTACACCCCAACTGTCCCTGACCCACTCTCCAACCCCTACACCCCTCCTGTCTCTGACCCACTCTCCAGCCCCAACACCCGTCCTGTCTTGCTGACCGACTCTACAGACCCTTCACCCCTCCTGTATCTGACCCACTCTCCAGCCCCTAAACCACTCCTGTCTCTGACCCACCCTCCAGACCCTACATCCCTTCTGTCCCTGACCCACTCTCCAGCCGCTACACCCCTCCTGTCTCTGACCCACCCTACAGCCCCTACATCCCTCCTGTCTCTGACCCACTCTCAAGCCCCTACACCCTTCCTGTCTCTAACCCACTCTCCAGCCCCAACACCCCTCCTGTCTCTGACCCACTCTCCAGCCCATACACCCCCCCCGTCTCTGTGACCCACTCTCCAACCCCTACACCCCTCATGTCTCTGACCCACTCTCCAGCCCCTACACCCCTCGTGTCTCCGAGACCCACTCTCCAGCCCCTACACCCCTCGTGTCTTCGTGACCCACTCTCCAGCCCCTACATCACTCCTGTCCCTGACCCACTTTACAGCCCCTACACTCCTCCTGACTCTGACCCACTCTCCAGCCCCTACACACCTCCTGACTCTAACCCACTCTCCAGCCCCTACACCCCTCCTGTCCCTGACCCACTCTCCAGCCCCTGGACCCCTCCTGTCTCTGACCCACTTCCAGCCCCTACACCCTTCCTGTCTCAGTGACCCACTCTCCAGCCCCTACACCCCTCCTGTCCCTGACCCACTTCCAGCCCCTACACCCCTCCTGTCTCTGTGACCCACTCTCCAGCCCCTACACCATTCCTGTCTCTGACCCACTCCCCAGCCCTACACCCCTCCTGTCTCTGACCCACTCTCCCGCCCCTATACCCCTCCTTTCTCTGATGCACTCTCCAGCCCCTACACCCCTCCTGTCTCTGTGACCCACTCTCCAGCCCCTACCATTCCTGTCTCTGACCCACTCCCCAGCCCCTACACCACTCCTGACTCTGACCCACTCACCAGCCCCTACACCCCTCCTGACTCTGACCGACTCTCCAGCCCCAAGAACATTGCTGTCTCTGACCCACTCTCCAGCCCCAACACCCGTCCTGTCTTGCTGACCCACTCTCCAGCCCCTACTCCCCTCCTGTCTCTGACCCACTCTGCAGCTGCTACACCCCTCCTGTCTTGCTGACCCACTCTACAGACCCTACACCCCTCCTGTATCTGACCCACTCTCCAGCACCTACACCCCTCCTGTCTCTGACACACTCTCCAGCCCTTAGACCCCTCCTGTCTCTGACCCACTCTGCAGCCCCTAAACCACTCCTGTCTCTGACCCACTCTCCAGCCCGTACACTGCTCCTGTCTCTGACACACCCTCCAGACCCTACACCCCTCCTGTCTCTGACCCACCCTCCAGACCCTACATCCCTCCTGTCTCTGATCCACTCTCCAGCCCTTAAACCCCTCCTGTACCTGACCCACTCCCCAGCACCTACACCCATCCTGTCCCTGACCCACTCTCCAGCCGCTACACCCTTCCTATCTCTGACCCACTCTCCAGCCCCAACACCCCTCCTGTCTCTGACCCACTCTCCAGCCCATACACCCCCCCTGTCTCTGTGACCCACTCTCCAGCCCCTACACCCCTCATGTCTCTGACCCACTCTCCAGCCCCTACACCCCTCGTGTCTCCATGATTCACTCTCCAGCCCCTACACCCCTCGTGTCTCCGTGACCCACTCTCCAGCCCCTACATCCCTCCTGTCCCTGACCCACTTTACAGCCCCTACACCCCTCCTGTCTCTGTGACCCACTCTCCAGCCCCTACTTCCATCCTTTCACTGACACACCCTCCAGCCCCTGCACCCCTGCTGTCTCTGACCCACTCTCCAGCCCCTACACCCCTCCTGATTCTGACCCACTCTCCAGCCCCTACACCCCTCCTGTCCCTGACCCACTCTCCAGCCCCTGGACCCCTCCTGTCCCTGACCCACTTCCAGCCCCTACACCCCTCCTGTCTCTGTGACCCACTCTCCAGCCCCTACACCATTCCTGTCTCTGACCCACTCCCCAGCCCTACACCCCTCCTGTCTCTGACCCACTCTCCCGCCCCTATACCCCTCCTGTCTCTGACGCACTCTCCAGCCCCTACACCCCTCCTGTCTCTGTGACCCACTCTCCAGCCCCTATACCATTCCTGTCTCTGACCCACTCCCCAGCCCCTACACCACTCCTGACTCTGACCCACTCACCAACCCCTACACCCCTCCTGACTCTGCCCCACTCTCCAGCCCCTACACACCTGCTGTTTCAGACCCACTCTCCAGCCGCTACACCCCTCCTGTCTCTGACCCACTCTCCAGCCCCAAGAACATTGCTGTCTCTGACCCACTCTCCAGCCCCAACACCCGTCCTGTCTTGCTGACCCACTCTCCAGCCCCTACTCCCCTCCTGTCTCTGACCCACTCTGCAGCTGCTACACCCCTCCTGTCTTGCTGACCCACTCTACAGACCCTACACCCCTCCTGTATCTGACCCACTCTCCAGCACCTACACCTCTCCTGTCTCTGACACACTCTCCAGCCCTTAGACCCCTCCTGTCTCTGACCCACTCTGCAGCCCCTAAACCACTCCTGTCTCTGACCCACTCTCCAGCCCGTACACTGCTCCAGTCTCTGACACACCCTCCAGACCCTACACCCCTCCTGTCTCTGACCCACCCTCCAGACCCTAAATCCCTCCTGTCTCTGATCCACTCTCCAGCCCTTAAACCCCTCCTGTACCTGACCCACTCCCCAGCACCTACACCCATCCTGTCCCTGACCCACTCTCCAGCCGCTACACCCTTCCTATCTCTGACCCACTCTCCAGCCCCAACACCCCTCCTGTCTCTGACCCACTCTCCAGCCCATACACCCCCCCTGTCTCTGTGACCCACTCTCCAGCCCCTACACCCCTCATGTCTCTGACCCACTCTCCAGCCCCTACACCCCTCGTGTCTCCGTGACTCACTCTCCAGCCCCTACACCCCTCGTGTCTCTGTGACCCACTCTCCAGCCCCTACATCCCTCCTGTCCCTGACCCACTTTACAGCCCCTACACCCCTCCTGTCTCTGTGACCCACTCTCCAGCCCCTACTTCCATCCTTTCTCTGACCCACTCTGCAGCCCCTACACCCCTCCTGTCTCTGTGACCCACTCTCCAGACCCTACTCCCCTCCTGTCTCGGACCCACTCTCCAGCCCCTACATCTCTCATGTCTCTGACCCACACTCCAGCCCCTACACCCCTCCTGACTCTGACCCACTCTCCAGACCCTACAACCCTCCTGCCTCTGACACACCCTCCAGCCCCTGCACCCCTGCTGTCTCTGACCCACTCTCCAGCCCCTACACCATTCCTGTCTCTGACCCACTCCCCAGCCCCTACACTCCTCCTGACTCTGACCCACTCTCCAGCCCCTACACCCCTCCTGACTCTGCCCCACTCTCCAGCCCCTACACCCATCCTGTCTCTGTAACCCACTCTCCAGCCCCTACACCCATCCTGTCTCTGACCCACTCTGCAGCTGCTACACCCCTCCTGTCTTGCTGACCCACTCTACAGACCCTACACCCCTCCTGTATCTGACCCACTCTCCAGCACCTACACCTCTCCTGTCTCTGACACACTCTCCAGCCCTTAGACCCCTCCTGTCTCTGACCCACTCTGCAGGCCCTAAACCACTCCTGTCTCTGACCCACTCTCCAGCCCGTACACTGCTCCAGTCTCTGACACACCCTCCAGACCCTACAACCTTCCTGTCTCTGACCCACCCTCCAGACCCTAAATCCCTCCTGTCTCTGATCCACTCTCCAGCCCTTAAACCCCTCCTGTACCTGACCCACTCCCCAGCACCTACACCCATCCTGTCCCTGACCCACTCTCCAGCCGCTACACCCTTCCTATCTCTGACCCACTCTCCAGCCCCAACACCCCTCCTGTCTCTGACCCACTCTCCAGCCCATACACCCCCCCTGTCTCTGTGACCCACTCTCCAGCCCCTACACCCCTCATGTCTCTGACCCACTCTCCAGCCCCTACACCCCTCGTGTCTCCGTGACTCACTCTCCAGCCCCTACACCCCTCGTGTCTCCGTGACCCACTCTCCAGCCCCTACATCCCTCCTGTCCCTGACCCACTTTACAGCCCCTACACCCCTCCTGTCTCTGTGACCCACTCTCCAGCCCCTACACCCCTCCTGACTCTGACCCACTCTCCAGACCCTACACCCCTCCTGCCTCTGACACACGCTCCAGCCCCTACACCCCGGCTGTCTCTGACCCACTCTCCAGCCCCTACACCATTCCTGTCTCTGACCCACTCCCCAGCCCCTACACTCCTCCTGTCCCTGACCCACTCTCCAGCCCCTACACCCCTCCTGTCCCTGACCCACTCTCCAGCCCCTACACCCCTCCTGTCTCTGTGACCCACTCCCCAGCCCCTACACCCATCCTGTCTCTGTGCCCACTACCCAGCCCCTACACCCCTCCTGTCTCTGTGACCCACTCTCCAGCCCCTGGACCCCTCCTGTCTCTAACCCACTTCCAGCCCCTACACCCCTCCTGTCTGCGACCTACTCTCCATACCCTACACCCTCCTGTCTGTGACCCACTTTCCAGCCCCTACACCCATCCTGTCTCTGTGCCCACTCCCAGCCCCTACACACCTGCTGTTTCTGACCCACTCTCCAGCCGCTACACCCCTCATGTCTCTGACCCACTCTCCAGCCCCTACACCCCTCGTGTCTCCGTGACTCACTCTCCAGCCCCTACACCCCTCGTGTCTCCGTGACCCACTCTCCAGCCCCTACATCCCTCCTGTCCCTGACCCACTTTACAGCCCCTACACCCCTCCTGTCTCTGTGACCCACTCTCCAGCCCCTACACCCCTCCTGACTCTGACCCACTCTCCAGACCCTACACCCCTCCTGCCTCTGACACACGCTCCAGCCCCTACACCCCGGCTGTCTCTGACCCACTCTCCAGCCCCTACACCATTCCTGTCTCTGACCCACTCCCCAGCCCCTACACTCCTCCTGTCCCTGACCCACTCTCCAGCCCCTACACCCCTCCTGTCCCTGACCCACTCTCCAGCCCCTACACCCCTCCTGTCTCTGTGACCCACTCCCCAGCCCCTACACCCATCCTGTCTCTGTGCCCACTACCCAGCCCCTACACCCCTCCTGTCTCTGTGACCCACTCTCCAGCCCCTGGACCCCTCCTGTCTCTAACCCACTTCCAGCCCCTACTTCCCTCCTGTCTGCGACCTACTCTCCATACCCTACACCCCTCCTGTCTGTGACCCACTTTCCAGCCCCTACACCCATCCTGTCTCTGTGCCCACTCCCAGCCCCTACACACCTGCTGTTTCTGACCCACTCTCCAGCCGCTACACCCCTCATGTCTCTGACCCACTCTCCAGCCCCAAGAACATTGCTGTCTCTGACCCACTCTCCAGCCCCAACACCCGTCCTGTCTTGCTGACCCACTCTCCAGCCCCTACTCCCCTCCTGTCACTGACCCACTCTGCAGCTACTACACCCCTGCTGTCTCTGTGACCCACTCTCCAGCCCCTACACCATTCCTGTCTCTGACCCACTCCCCAGCCCCTACACCCCTCCTGACTCTGATAAACACTCCCGACCCTACACTCCGCCTGTCTCTGACGCACTTCCAGCCTCAACACCCCTCCTGTCTCTGTGATCCACTCTTCAGCCCCTACACCCCTACTGTCCCTGAGCCACTCTCCAACCCCTACACCCCCACTGTCTCTGACCCACTCTCCAACCCCTACACCCCTCCTGTCTCTGACCCAATCTCCAGCCCCAACACCCGTCCTGTCTTGCTGACCCACTCTCCAGACCCTACACCCCTCCTGTATCTGATCCACTCTCCAGCCCCTATACCCCTCCTGTCTCTGACCCTCTCTCCAGCCCCTACACCCCTCCTGCCTCTGACCCACTCGCCAGACCCAACGCCGCTCCTGTCTCTGACCCACTCTCCAGCACCAACACCCCTCCTATCTCTGACCCACTCTCCAGCCCCAATACCCGTCCTGTCCCGCTGACCCACTTTCCAGCCCCTATTCCCATCCTTTCTCTGACCCACTCTGCAGCCCCTACACCCCTCCTGTCTCTGTGACCCACTCTTCAAACCCTACACCCCTCCTGTCTTTGACCCACTCTCCAGCCCCTACACCCCTACTGTCCCTGACCCATTCTCCAGCCCCTGGACCCCTGCTGTCTCTGACCCACTCCAGCCCCTACATTCCTCCTGTCTCTGTGACCCACTCTCCAGCCCCTACACCCCTCCTGTCCCTGACCCACTCTCCAAACCCTGCACCCCTCCTGTCTCTGACCAACTCTCCAGCCCCTACACCCCTCCTGTCTCTCGGACCCACTCTCCAGCACCAACACCCCTCCTATCTCTGACCCACTCTCCAGACCCTACACCCCTCCTGCCTCTGACACACCCTCCAGCCCCTACACCCCTGCTGTCTCTGACCCACTCTCCAGCCCCTACACCCCTCCTGTCCCTGACCCACTCTCCAGCCCCTACACCATTCCTGTCTCTGCCCACTCCCCAGCCCCTACACCCCTCCTGACTCTGACCCATTCTCCAGCCCCTACACCCCTCCTGACTCTGACCCACTCTCCAGCCCCTACACCCCTCCTGTCCCTGACCCACTCTCCAGCCTCTGGACCCCTCCTGTCTCTGACCCACTCCCAGCCCCTACATCCCTCCTGTCTCTGTGACCCACTCTCCAGCCCCTACACCCCTCCTGTCCCTGACCCACTTCCAGCCCCTACACCCCTCCTGTCTCTGTGACCCACTCTCCAGCCCCTACAGCATTCCTGTTTCTGACCCACTCCCCAGCCCCGACACCCCTCCTGACTCTGATCCACTCCCCAGCCCCTACACCTCTCCTGTCTCTGTGACCCACTCTCCAGACCCTACACCCCTGCTGTCTATGACCCACTCTCCAGCCGCTACACCCCTCCTATCTCTGACCCACTCTGCAGCTACTACACTCCTCCTGTCTCTGTGACCCACTCTCCAGACCCTACACCCTTCCTGTCTCTGTCCAACCTCTCGACCCTACACCCCTCCTGTCTCTGACCCACTTCCAGCCTCAACACCCCTCCTGCCTCTGTGACCCACTCTTCAGCCCCTACACCACTACTGTCCCTGACCCACTCCTCCAACCCCTACACCCCTACTGTCCCTGACCCATTCTCCAACCCCTACACCCTCCTGTCTCTGACCCACTCTCCAGCCCCAACACCCGTCCTGTCTTGCTGACCCACTCTCCAGACCCTGCACCCCTCCTGTATCTGACCCACTCTCCAGCCCCTATACCCCTCCTGTCACTGACGCACTCTCCAGCCCTTACAACCCTCCTGTCTCTGACACACCTGCCAGCCCCAACGCCGCTCCTGTCTCTGACCCACTCTCCAGCCCCAACACCCCTCCTATCTCTGACCCACTCTCCAGCCCCAACACCCGTCCTGTCTCGCTGACCCACTTTCCAGCCCCTACTCCCATCCTTTCTCTGACCCACTCGGCAGCCCCTACACCCTCCTGTCTCTGTGACCCACTCTTCAGCCCCTACACCCCTCCTGTCTCTGACCCACTCTCCAGCCCCGACACCCCTCCTGTCTCTCTGACCCACTCTCCGGCCCCAACACCCCTCCTATCTCTGACCCACTTCCAGCCGCTACACCCCACCTGTCTCTGTGACCCACTCTCCAGCCCCTACACCCCTCCTGTCCCTCACCTACTTCCAGCCCATACACCCCTCCTGTCTCTGTGACACACTATCCAGCCCCTACACCATTCCTGTCTCTGACCCACTCCCAGCCCCTACACCCCTCCTGACTCTGACCCACTCAACAGCCCCTACACCCCGCCTGACTCTGCCCCACTCTCCAGCCCCTACACCCATCCTGTCTCTGTGCCCACTCCCCAGCCCCTACACACCTGCTGTTACAGACCCACTCTCCAGCCGCTACACCCCTCCTGTCTCTGACCCACTCTCCAGCCCCAAGAACATTGCTGTCTCTGACCCACTCTCCAGCCCAACACCCGTCCTGTCTTGCTGACCCACTCTCCAGCCCCTACTCCCCTCCTGTCTCTGACCCACACTGCAGCTGCTACACCCTCCTGTCTCTGTGACCCACTCTCCAAACCCTACACCCCAACTGTCCCTGACCCACTCTCCAACCCCTACACCCCTCCTGTCTCTGACCCACTCTCCAGCCCCAACACCCGTCCTGTCTTGCTGACCGACTCTACAGACCCTTCACCCCTCCTGTATCTGACCCACTCTCCAGCACCTACACCCCTCCTGTCTCTGACACACTCTCCAGCCCTTAGACCCCTCCTGTCTCTGACCCACTCTCCAGCCCCTAAACCACTCCTGTCTCTGACCCACCCTC
>NW_027276420.1:0-39830 GCF_030028105.1 Mobula birostris | reverse complement strand
AACCCCTCCATCCCCTACACCCCCTCCCTGTCTCTGTAATCCCTCCATCCCCTACACCCCTCCCTGTCTATGTAACCCCTCCATCCCCTACAAGCCTCCCTCTCTCTGTAACCCCTTCCATACCCAACACCCCTCCCTGTCTCTGTAAACCCCGAAATCACCTACACACCTCCTTCTCTCAGTAACCCCTCCATCTTCTACACCCCTCCCTGTCTCTGTAACACTTCCATCCCCTACACCCCTCCTGCATCTGTAACCCCCTCCAACCCCAGCACCCCTTCCTGTCTCTGTAACCCCTCCATCCCCTACGCTCTCCCTGTCTCTGTAACCCCCACCATCCCCTACGACCTCTCCCTGTCTATGTAACCCCTCCATCCCCTACACCCCTCCGTCTCCGTATGCTCCTCCATCCCACACCCCTCCCTGTCTCTGTAACCCCTTCATAGCCTACATACCTCCCCGTCTCTGTAACCCTGCATCCCCTACACCCCTCCCTGTCACTGAAACCCCTCCATCCCCTACACCGCTTCGTGTCTCTGTAACACCCTCCACCCCTACACTCCTCCCTGTCTCTGTAACCGCTCCATCCACTACGCCCCTCCCAGTCTCTGTAACCCCCCTCCATCCCCTACACACCTCCCTGTCTTGGTAATCCCTCCATCCCTTCACCCACACTGACTCTGTAACCCCTCCATCCCTACACCCTTCCCTGTCTCTGTAACCCCCTTGATCCCCCACACACCTCCCTGTCTCGGTAACCCCTCCATCCCCTATACCCCTCCCTGTCTCTGTAACCCCCTTGATCCCCTACACAGCTCCCTGTCTCGGTAAACCCTCCATCCCCTATACCCCTCCCTGTCTATGTAACCCCTCCATCCTCTACACCCCTCCCTGTCTCTGTAACCCCTCCATCCCCTACACCTCTCCCTGTCACTGTAAACCCCTCCATCCCCTACACCCCTCCCTGTCTCTGTAACCCCTCCATCCCATAATCCCCTCCCTGTCTCTGTAACCCCCTCCATCACCTACACTCCTACCTGTCTCTGTAATCCCTCCATCCCGAACACCCCTCCCTGTCTCTGTAACCCTTCATCCCTTACACCCCGCCCTGTCTCTGTAACCCCCTTGATCCCCGTACACCCCTCCCTGTCTCTGTAACTTCTCCATCCCCTACACCCCTCCCTGTCTCTGTAACCTCTCCATCCCCTACACCCCTCCCTGTCTCTGTAACCCCTCCATCCCCTACACCCCTCCCTGTCTATGTGACCCCTCCATCCCTTACACCCCTCCCTGTCTCTGTAACCCCCTCCATACCCTATACCCCTCCATATCTCTGTAACCCCGCCATCCCCTACACCTCTCCCTGTCTCTGTAACCCCTTCCACACCCAACACCCCTCCCTGTCTCTGTAACCCCCTCCATCACCTACACACCTCCCTGTCTTTGTTAACACTCCATCCTCTACACCCCTCCCTGTCTCTGTAACACCTCCATCCCCTACACGCCTCCCTGCATCTGTAACCCCCTCGATCCCCAACACACCTCCCCTGTCTCTGTAACCACCTCCATCCCCTACACCCCTCACTATCTCTGTAAAACGTCTATTCCCTACACCCCTCCCTGTCTCTGTAAACCACTAGATCACCTACACTCCTCCCTGTCTCTGTAACCCCTCCATCCCCTACACCCCTCCCTGTCTCTGTAACCCCTCCATCCCCTACACCCCTTCCTGTCTCTGTAACCCCCTCCATTCCCTACACCCCTCACTGTCTCTGTAAAACGTCTATCCCCTACACCCCTTCCTCTCTCTGTAACCCCCTCCATTCCCTACACCCCTCCCTGTCTCTGTAAACCACTAGATCACCTACACTCCTCCCTATCTCTGTAACCCCTCCATCCCCTACACCCCTCCCTGTCTCTGTAACCCCCACCATCCCCTACACCCCTCCCTGTCTCTGTAACCTCTCATCCCCTACACCCCTCCCTGTCTCTGTAACCCCTCCATCCCCTACACCCCTCCTGTCTCTGTAACCCCTCCATCCCCTACACCCCTCCCTGTCTCTGTAACCCCTCCATCCCTTACACCCCTCCTGTCTCTGGAACCCCATTGAACCCCTACACACCTACCTGTCTCGGTAACCCCTCCATCCCCATACCCCTCCCTGTCTCTGTAACCCCCTCCATCCCCTACATTCCTCCCTCTCTATGTAACTCCTCCATCCCCTACACCCCTCCCAGTCTCTGTAACCCCCTTCATCCACTACACACCTCCCTGTCTATCTAACCCCTCCATCGCTACACCCCTCCATGTCTCTGTAATCCCTCCATCCCCTACACCTCTCCCTGTCTCTGTAACCCGCTCCATACCCTACACCCCTCCATATCCCTGTAACCCCTCCATCCCCTAAACCCCTCCCTGCCTCTGTAACCCCCTCGATCCGCAACAGTCCTCCCCGTCTCTGTAACCCCCTCCATACCCTACCCCACTCCCTGCCTCTGTAACACGTCCATCCCCTACACCCCTTCCTGTCTATGTAACCCCTCCATCCCCTGCACACCTCCCTGTCTCCGTAACACCCTCCATCCCCTACACCCCTCCCTGTCTATGTAACCCCTCCATCCCCTACAAGCCTCCCTCTCTCTGTAACCCATTCCATACCCAACACCTCTCCCTGTCTCTGTAACCCCCGAAATCACCTACACACCTCCTTCTCTCAGTAACCCCTCCATCCCCTACACCCCTCCCTGTCTCTGTAACACTTCCATCCCCTACACCCCTCCCTGAATCTGTAACCCCCTCCAACCCCTGCACCCCTTCCTGTCTCTGTAACCCCCACCATCCCCTACACACCTCCTGTCTATGTAACCCCTCCATCCCCTACACCCCTCCGTCTCCGTATGCTCCTCCATCCCCACACCCCTCCCTGTCTCTGTAACCCCTTCATAGCCTACATACATCCCCGTCTCTGTAACCCCTGCATGCCCTACACCCCTCCCTGTCACTGAAACCCCTCCATCCCCTACACCGCTTCGTGTCTCTGTAACACCCTCCAACCCTACACTCCTCCTGTCTCTGTAACCGCTCCATCCACTACGCCCCTCCCTGTCTCTGTAACCCCCTCCATCCCCTACACACCTCCCTGTCTTGGTAATCCCTCCATCCCCTTCACCCACACTGACTCTGTAACCCCTCCATCCCCTACACCCCTCCCTGCATCTGTAACCCCCTCCAACCCCTGCACCCCGCCCAGTCTCTGTGACCCCTCCATCCCCTACAGCCCGCCCTGTCTCTGTAACCCCGCCATCCACTAAATCCATCCCCGTCTCTGTAACCCCTACATCCCCTACACCCCTCCCTGTCTCTGAAACCCTTCCATCCCCTACATCCCTCCCTGTCTCTGTAACCCCCCTCCAACCCCGACACCCATCCGTCTCCGTAAACCCCTCCATTCCCTACACCCCTCCCTGTCTCTGTAACCCCCTCCATCACCTACACTCCAACCTGTGTCGGTAACCCCTCCATCCCCTACACCCCTCCCTGTCTCTGTAACCCCTCCATCCCCTGAACCCCTCCCTGTCTCTGTAATCCCTCCATCCACTACACCCCTCCCTGTCTCTGTAACCCCTTCATCCCTTACACCCCGCCCTGTCTCTGTAACCCCCTTGATCCCGTACACTCCTCCCTGTCTATGTGACCCCTCCATCCCCCACACCCCTCCCTGTCCCTGTAACCCCTTCCATACCCAACACCCCTCCCTGTCTCTGTAACCCCCTCCATCACCTACACACCTCCCTGTGTCTGTTAACCCTCCATCCTCTGCACATCTCCCTGTCTCTGTAACACCTACATCCCCTACACACCTCCCTGTCTCGGTAACCCCTCCATCCCCATACCCCTCCCTGTCTCTGTAACCCCCTCCATCCCCTACATTCCTCCCTCTCTATGTAACTCCTCCATCCCCTACACCCCTCCCTGTCTCTGTAACCCCCTTCATCCACTACACCCCTCCCTGTCTATCTAACCCCTCCATCGTTACACCCCTCCATGTCTCTGTAACCCCTCCATCCCCTACACCTCTCCCTGTCTCAGTAACCCGCTCCATACCCTACACCCCTCCATATCCCTGTAAACCCTCCATCCCCTAAACCCCTCCCTGCCTCTGTAACCCCCTCGATCCGCAACACTCCTCCCCGTCTCTGTAACCCCCTCCATCCCCTACCCCCCTCCCTGCCTCTGTATCACGTCCATCCCCGACACCCCTTCCTGTCTCTGTAACCCCCTCCATCCACTACGCCCCTCCCTGTCTATGTAACCCCTCCATCCCCTACACACCTCCCAGTCTCCGTAACACCATCCATCCCCTACACCCCTCCCTGTCTATGTAACCCCTCCATCCCCTACAAGCCTCCCTCTCTCTGTAACCCCTTCCATACCCAACACCCCTCCCTGTCTCTGTAACCCCCGAAATCACCTACACACCTCCTTCTCTCAGTAACCCCTCCATCCTCTACACCCCTCCCTGTCTCTCTAACACTTCCATCCCCTACACCCCTCCCTGCATCTGTAACCCCCTCCAACCCCTGCACCCCTTCCTGTCTCTGTAACCCCTCCATCCCCTACACCTCTCCCTGTCTCTGTAACCCCCACCATCCCCTACACCCCTCCCTGTCTATGTAACCCCTCCATCCCTACACCCTCCGTCTCCGTATGCTCCTCCATCCCACACCCCTCCCTGTCTCTGTAACCCCTTCATAGCCTACATACCTCCCCGTCTCTGTAACCCCTGCATCCCTACACCCCTCCCTGTCACTGAAACCCCTCCATCCCCTACACCGCTTCGTGTCTCTGTAACACCCTCCAACCCCTACACTCCTCCCTGTCTCTGTAACCCCTCCATCCACTACGCCCCTCCCTGTCTCTGTAACCCCTCCATCCCCTACACCCCTCCCTGTCTCTGTAACCCCTCCATCCCTTACACTCTTCCCTGTCTCTGCAACCCCCTCCATCCCCTACACACCTCCCTGTCTTCGTAATCCCTCCATCCCCTTCACCCCTCCTGTCTCTGTAACCCCTCCATCCCCTACACCCCTCCCTGTCTCTGTAACCCCTCCATCCCCTACACCCCTCCCTGTCTCTGTAATCCCTCCATCCCCTACACCCCTCCCTGTCTCTGTAACCCCTTCATCCCTTACACCCGCCCTGTCTCTGTAACCCCCTTGAACCCGTACACCCCTCCCTGTCTCTATAACCCCTCCATCCCCTACACCCCTCCCTGTCTCTGTAACCCCTCCATCCCCTACACCCCTCCCTGTCTCTGTAACACCTCCATCCCCTACACCCCTCCCTCACTCTGTAACGCCTCCATCCCTTACACCCCTCCCAGACTCTGGAACCCCCTTAATCCACTACACCCCTCCCTGTCTCTGTAACCCCTCCATCACCTACGCCCCTCCCTGTCTCTGTAACCCGCTCCATCGCCCACACTCCTCCCTGTCTCTGTAACCCCTCCATCCCTTACACCCCTCCCTGTCTCTGTACCCCCTCCATACCCTACACCCCTCCATATCTCTGTAACCCCTCCATCCCCTAAACCCCTCCCTGTCTCTGTAACCCACTCCATCCCAAACACCCCTCCCTGTCTCTGTAACACGTCTATCCCCTACACTCCTCCCTGCCTCTGTAACCCCGCCATCCCCTACACCCCTCCCTGTCTCTGTAAACCACTAGATCACCTACACTCATCCCTGTCTCTGTAACCCCTCCATCCCCTACACCCCTCCCTGTCTCTGTAACCCCTCCATCCCCTACACCTCTCCCTGTCTCTGTAACCCCCTGCATCCCCTACACCCCTTCCCGTCTCTGTAACCCCCTCCATTCCCTACACCCCTCCCTGTCTCTGTAAACCACTAGATCACCTACACTCCTCCCTGTCTCTGTAAACCCTCCATCCCCTACACCCCTCCCTGTCTCTGTAACACCTCCATCCCCTACACCCCTCCCTGTCTCTGTAACCCCTCCATCCCTTACACTCTTCCCTGTCTCTGCAACCCCCTCCATCCCCTACACACCTCCCTGTCTTGGTAATCCCTCCATCCCCTTCACCCCACCCTGACTCTGTAACCCCTCCATCCCCTACACCCCTCCCTGTCTCTGTAACCCCCTTGATCCCCTACACACCTCCCTGTCTCGGTAACCCCTCCATCCCCTATACCCCTCCCTGTCTCTGTAACCCCCTCCATCGCCTGCACTCCTCCCTGTCTCTGTAACCCCCTCCATCCCCTACATTCCTCCCTCTCTAGTAACTCCAACATCCCCTGTCTCTGTAACCCCCTCCATCCCCTACATTCCTCCCTCTCTTGTAACTCCAACATCCCCTGTCTCTGTAACCCCTCCATCCCCTACACCTCTCCCTTTCTCTGTAACCCGCTCCATACCCTACACCCCTCCATATCTCTGTAACCCCTCCATCCCCTAAACCCCTCCCTGTCTCTGTAACACGTCTATCCCCTACACACCTCCCTGCCTCTGTAACCCCCTCGATCCGCAACACTCCTCCCCGTCTCTGTAACCCCCTCCATCCCCTACCCCCCTCCCTGCCTCTGTAACACATCTATCCCCTACACCCCGTCCTGTCTCTGTAACCCCCTCCATCCACTATGCCCCTCCCTGTCTATGTAACCCCTCCATCCCCTACACCCCTCCCTGTCTCCGTAACACCCTCCATCCCCTACACCCCTCCCTGTCTATGTAACCACTCCATCCCCTACGCCTCCCTCTCTCTGTAACCCCTTCCATACCCAACACCCCTCCCTGTCTCTGTTACCCCCTCCATCACCTACACACCTCCTTCTCTCAGTAACCCCTCCATCCTCTACACCTCTCCCTGTCTCTGTAACACCTCCATCCCCTACATCCCTCCCTGCATCTGTAACCCCCTGCAAACCCTACACCCCTTCCTGTCTCTGTAACCCCTCCATCCCCCACACCTCTCCCTGTCTCTGTAACCCCTCCATCCCCTACACAGCTCCCTGTCTCTGTAACCCCTCCATCCCCTACACCCCTCCGTCTCCGTAAGCTCCTCCATCCCCACACCCCTCCCTGTCTCTGTAACACCTTCATACCCGACACGCCTCCCTGTCTCTGTAACCCCCTCCATCCCCTAAATATCTCACCGTCTCTGTTACCCCTGCATCCCCTACACCCCTTCCTGTTTCTGTAACCCCTCCATCCCCTACACCCCTCCCTGTCTATGAAACCCTTCCATCCCCTACATCCCTCCATGTCTCTGTAACCCCCTCCATCCCCGACACCCATCCGTCTCCTTAACCCCCTCCATTCCCTACACCCCTCCCTGTCTCTGTAACCCCCTCCATCACCTACACGCCTCCCTGCATCTATAACCCCCTCGATCCCCAACACACCCCCCTGTCTCTGTAACCCCCTCCATCCCCTACACCCCTCACTGTCTCTGTAAAACGTCTATCCCCTACACCCCTTCCTGTCTCTGTAACCCCCTCCATTCCCTACACCCCTCCCTGTCTCTGTAAACCACTAGATCACCTACACTCCTCCCTGTCTCTGTAACCCCTCCATCCCCTGCACCCCTCCCTGTCTCTGTAACCCTTCCATCCCTTACACCCTTCCCTGTCTCTGTAACCCCCTTGATCCCCTACACTCCTCCCTGTCTCTGTAACCCCCTCCATCCCCTACATTCCTCCCTCTCTTGTAACTCCAACATCCCCTGTCTCTGTAACCCCCTCCATCCTCTACATTCCTCCCTCTCTTGTAACTCCAACATCCCCTGTCTCTGTAACCCCTCCATCCCCTACACCTCTCCCTGTCTCTGTAACCCGCTCCATACCCTACACCCCTCCATATCTCTGTAACCCCTCCATCCCGTAAACCCCTCCCTGTCTCTGTAACACGTCTATCCCCTACACCCCTCCCTGCCTCTGTAACCCCCTCGATCCGCAACACTCCTCCCCGTCTCTGTAACCCCCTCCATCCGCTATGCCCCTCCATGTCTATCTAACCCCTCCATCCCCTACACCTCTCCCTGTCTCCGTAACACCCTCCATCCCCTACACCCCTCCCTGTCTATGTAACCACTCCATCCCCTACGCCTCCCTCTCTGTGTAACCCCTTCCATACCCAACACCCCTCCCTGTCTCTATAACCCACTCCATCACCTACACACCTCCTTCTCTCAGTAACCCCTCCATCCTCTACACCCCTCCCTGTCTCTCTAACACCTCCATCCCCTACATATCTCACCGTCTCTGTAACCCCTGCATCCCCTACACCCTTCCCTGTCTCTGTAACCCACTCCATCCCCTACACCCCTCCCTGTCTCTGTAACCCCTCCATCCCTTACACCCCTCCCTGTCTCTGTAACCCCCTCCATACCCTACACCCCTCCATATCTCTGTAACCCCTCCATCCCCTAAACCCCTCCCTGTCTCTGTAACCCACTCCATCCCCTACACCGCTCCCTGTCTCTGTAACACGTCTATCCCCTACACCCCTCCCTGTCTCTGTAACCCCTTCCACACCCAACACCCCTCCCTGTCTCTGTAACCCCCTCCATCACCTACACTCCTCCCTGTCTTTGTTAACACTCCATCCTCTACACCCCTCCCTGTCTCTGTAACACCTCCATCCCCTACACGCCTCCCTGCATCTGTAACCCCCTCGATCCCCAACACACCTCCCTGTCTCTGTAACCCCCTCCATCCCCTACACCCCTCCCTGTCTCTGTTCTCCCTCCATCCCCTACACCTCTCCCTGTCTCTGTAACCCGCTGCATCGCCTACACTCCTCCCTGTCTCTCTAACCCCTCCATCCCCTACACCCCTCCCTGTCTCTATAAAACGTCTATCCCCTACACCCCTTCCTGTCTCTGTAACCCCCTCCATTCCCTACACCCCTCCCTGTCTCTGTAAACCACTAGATCACCTACACTCCTCCGTCTCTGTAACCCCTCCATCCCCTACACCCCTCCCTGTCTCTGTAACCCCTCCATCCCCTACACCTCTCCCTGTCTCTGTAACCCCCTGCATCCCCTACACCCCTTCCTGTCTCTGTAACCCCCTCCATTCCCTACACCCCTCCCTGTCTCTGTAAACCACTAGATCACCTACACTCCTCCCTGTCTCTGTAACCCCTCCCTGTCTCTGTAACTCCTCCATCCCCTACACCCCTCCCTGTCTCTGTAACCCCTCCATCTCCTACACCCCTCCCTGTCTCTGTAACCCCTCCATCCCTTACACTCTTCCCTGTCTCTGCAACCCCCTCCATCCCCTACACACCTCCCTGTCTTGGTAATCCCTCCATCCCCTTCACCCCACCCTGACTCTGTAACCCCTCCATCGCCTACACCCCTCCCTGTCTCTGTAACCCCCTTGATCCCCTACACACCTCCCTGTCTTGGTAACCCCTCCATCCCCTATACCCCTCCCTGTCTCTGTAACCCCCTCCATCGCCTACACTCCTCCCTGTCTCTGTAACCCCCTCCATCCCCTACATTCCTCCCTCTCTTGTAACTCCAACATCCCCTGTCTCTGTAACCCCTCCATCCCCTACACCTCTCCCTGTCTCTGTAACCCGCTCCATACCCTACACCCCTCCATATCCCTCTAACCCCTCCATCCCCTAAACCCCTCCCTGTCTCTGTAACACGTCTATCCCCTACACCCCTCCCTGCCTCTGTAACCCCCTCGATCCGCAACACTCCTCCCCGTCTCTGTAACCCCCTCCATCACCTACCCCCCTCCCTGCCTCTGTAACACGTCTATCCCCTACACCCCGTCCTGTCTTTGTAACCCCTTCCACACCCAACACCCCTCCCTGTCTCTGTAACCCCCTCCATCACCTACACTCCTCCCTGTCTTTGTTAACACTCCATCCTCTACACCCCTCCCTGTCTCTGTAACACCTCCATCCCCTACACGCCTCCCTGCATCTGTAACCCCCTCGATCCCCAACACACCTCCCTGTCTCTGTAACCCCCTCCATCCCCTACACCCCTCCCTGTCTCTGTTCTCCCTCCATCCCCTACACCTCTCCCTGTCTCTGTAACCCCCTCCATACCCGACACCCCTCCCTGTCTCTGTAACCCCTCCATCCCCTACACCCCTCCCTCACTCTGTAACGCCTCCATCCCGTACACGCCTCCCAGACTCTGGAACCCCCTTGATCCCCTACACCCCTCCCTGTCTCTGTAACCCGCTGCATCGCCTACACTCCTCCCTGTCTCTGTAACCCCTCCATCCCCTACACCCCTCCCTGTCTCTGTAACACCTCCATCCCCTACACGCCTCCCTGTCTCTGTAACCCCCTCCATCCCCTACACCCCTCACTGTCTCTGTAAAATGTCTATCCCCTACACCCCTTCCTGTCTCTGTAACCCCCTCCATTCCCTACACCCCTAGCTGTCTCTGTAAACCACTAGATCACCTACACTCCTCCGTCTCTGTAACCCCTCCATCCCCTACACCCCTCCCTGTCTCTGTAACCCCTCCATCCCCTACACCTCTCCCTGTCTCTGTAACCCCCTGCATCCCCTACACCCCTTCCTGTCTCTGTAACCCCCTCCATTCCCTACACCCCTCCCTGTCTCTGTAAACCACTAGATCACCTACACTCCTCCCTGTCTCTGTAACCCCTCCCTGTCTCTGTAACCCCTCCCTGTCTCTGTAACCCCTCCATCCCCTACACCCCTCCCTGTCTCTGTAACTCCTCCATCTCCTACACCCCTCCCTGTCTCTGTAACCCCTCCATCCCTTACACTCTTCCCTGTCTCTGCAACCCCCTCCATCCCCTACACACCTCCCTGTCTTGGTAATCCCTCCATCCCCTTCACCCCACCCTGACTCTGTAACCCCTCCATCCCCTACACCCTTCCCTGTCTCTGTAACCCCCTTGATCCCCTACACACCTCCCTGTCTTGATAACCCCTCCATCCCCTATACCCCTCCCTGTCTCTGTAAACCCCTCCATCGCCTACACTCCTCCCTGTCTCTGTAACCCCCTCCATCCCCTACATTCCTCCCTCTCTTGTAACTCCAACATCCCCTGTCTCTGTAACCCCTCCATCCCCTACACCTCTCCCTGTCTCTGTAACCCGCTCCATACCCTACACCCCTCCATATCCCTCTAACCCCTCCATCCCCTAAACCCCTCCCTGTCTCTGTAACACGTCTATCCCCTACACCCCTCCCTGCCTCTGTAACCCCCTCGATCCGCAACACTCCTCCCCGTCTCTGTAACCCCCTCCATCACCTACCCCCCTCCCTGCCTCTGTAACACGTCTATCCCCTACACCCCGTCCTGTCTCTGTAACCCCCTCCATCCACGATGCCCCTCCCTGTCTATGTAACCCCTCCATCCCCTACGCCTCCCTCTCTCTGTAACCCCTTCCATACCCAACACCCCTCCCTGTCTCTGTAACACCTCCATCCCCTACACCCCTCCCTGCATCTGTAACCCCCTGCAAACCCTACACCCCTTCCTGTCTCTGTAACCCGCACCATCCCCTACACCGCTCCCTGTCTCTGTAACCCCTCCATCCCCTACACCCCTCCGTCTCCGTAAGCTCCTCCATCCCCACACTCCTCCCTGTCTCTGTAACCCCTTCATACCCGACACGCCTCCCTGTCTCTGTAACCCCCTCCATCCCCTAAATATCTCACCGTCTCTGTAACCCCTGCATCCCCTACACCCCTCCCTGTCTCTGTAACCCCCTCCATCCCCTAAACCCCTCCCTGTCTCTGTAACACGTCTATCCCCTGCACCCCTCCCTGCCTCTGTAACCCCCTCGATCCATAACACACCTCCCTGTCTCTGTAACCCCCTCCATCCCCTACACCCCTCACTGTCTCTGTAAAACGTCTATCCCCTACACCCCTTCCTGTCTCTGTAACCCCCTCCATTCCCTACACCCCTCCCTGTCTCTGTAAACCACTAGATCACCTACACTCCTCCCTGTCTCTGTAACCCCTCCATCCCCTACACCCCTCCCTGTCTCTGTAACCCTTCCATCCCTTACACCCTTCCCTGTCTCTGTAACCCCCTCCATCCCCTACACACCTCCCTGTCTTGGTAATCCCTCCATCCCCTTCACCCCACCCTGACTCTGTAACCCCTCCATCCCCTACACCCCTCCCTGTCTCTGTAACCCCCTTGATCCCCTGCAGACCTCTCTGTCTCGGTAACCCCTCCATCTCCTATACCCCTCTCTGTCTCTGTAACCCCCTCCATCGCCTACACTCCTCCCTGTCTCTGTAACCCCCTCCATCCTCTACATTCCTCCCTCTATTGTAACTCCAACATTCCCTGTCTCTGTAACCCCTCCATCCCCTACACCTCTCCCTGTCTCTGTAACCCCCACCATCCCCTACACCCCTCCCTGTCTCTGTAACCCCTCCATCCCCTACACCCCTCCCTGTCTCTGTAACCCCTCCATCCCCTACACAGCTCCCTGTCTCTGTAACCCCTCCATCCCCTACACCCCTCCGTCTCCGTAAGCTCCTCCATCCCCACACCCCTCCCTGTCTCTGTAACCCCTTCATACCCGACACGCCTCCCTGTCTCTGTAACCCCCTCCATCCCCTACATATCTCACCGTCTCTGTAACCCCTGCATCCCCTACACCCCTCCCTGTCTCTGTAACCCCTCCATCCCCTACACCCCTCCCTGTCTCTGTAACCCCCTCCATCCCCTACACACCTCCCTGTCTCTGTAACCCCTCCATCCCCTACACCCCTCCCTCACTCTGTAACGCCTCCATCCCCTGCACCCCTCCCAGTCTCTGTAACCCCCTTTATCCCCTACACCTCTCCCTGTCTCTGTAACCCCTCCATCCCCTACACCCCTCCCTGTCTCTGTAACCCCCTCCATCACCTACACTCGTCCCTGTCCCTGTAACACCCTACATCACCTACACTCCTCCCGGTCTATGTAACCCCTTCATCCCCTACACCCTTCCCTGTCTCTGTAACACCCTCCATCCCCTACACCCCTCCCTGTCTATGTGACCCCTCCATCCCCCACACCCCTCCCTATCTCTGTAACCCCTTCCATACCCAACACCCCTCCCTGTCTCTGTAATCCCCTCCATCACCTACACACCTCCCTGTGTCTGTTAACCCTCCATCCTCTACACATCTCCCTGTCTCTGTAACACCCTCCATCCCCTACACCCCTCCCTGTCTATGTGACCCCTCCATCCCCCACACCCCTCCCTGTCTCTGTAACCCACTCCATCCCCTACACCCCTCAGTGTCTCTGTAACACATCTATCCCCTACACTCCTCCCTGCCTCTGTAACCCCCTCGATCCGCAACACTCCTCCCTGTCTCTGTAACCCCCTCCATCCCCTACACCCCTCCCTGTCTCTGTAACCCCTCCATCCCCTACACCCCTCCCTCACTCTGTAACGCCTCCATCCCGTACACCCCTCCCAGACTCTGGAACCCCCTTGATCCCCTACACCCCTCCCTGTCTCTGTAACCCCTCCATCCCCTACAACCCTTCCTATCTCTGTAACCCCCTCCATTCCCTACACCCCTCCCTGTCTCTGTAACACGTCTATCCCCTACAACCCTTCCTATCTCTGTAACCCCCTCCATTCCCTACACCCCTCCCTGTCTCTGGAAACAGCTTGAACCCCTACACACCTCCCTGTCTCGGTAACCCCTCCATCCCCATACCCCTCCCTGTCTCTGTAACCCCCTCCATCCCCTACATTCCTCCCTCTCTATGTAACTCCTCCATCCCCTACACCCCTCCCTGTCTCTGTAACCCCCTTCATCCACTACACCCCTCCCTGTCTATCTAACCCCTCCATCGCTACACCCCTCCATGTCTCTGTAACGCCTCCATCCCCTACACCTCTCCCTGTCTCTGTAACCCGCTCCATCCCCAAACCCCCTCCCTGCCTCTGTAACACGTCCATCCCCTACACCCCTTCCTGTCTCTGTAACCCCCTCCATCCACTACGCCCCTCCCTGTCTATGTAACCCCTCCATCCCCTACACATCTCCCTGTCTCCGTAACACCCTCCATCCCCTACACCCCTCCCTGTCTATGTAACCCCTCCATCCCCTACAAGCCTCCCTCTCTCTGTAACCCCTTCCATACCCAACACCCCTCCCTGTCTATGTAACCCCTCCATCCCCCACACCACTCCCTGTCTCTGTAACCCCTCCATCCCATAATCCCCTCCCTGTCTCTGTAACCCCATCAACCCCTACGACCCTCCCTGTCTCTGTAACCCCCTCCATCCCCTACACCCCTCCCTGTCTCTGTAACCCCTCCATCCCCTGCAGCCCACCCTGTCTCTGTGACCCCTCCATCCCCTACAGCCCGCCCTGTCTCTGTAACCCCCGCCATTCACTAAATCCCTCCCCGTCTCTGTAACCCCTACATCCCCTACACCCCTCCCTGTCTCTGAAACCCTTCCATCCCCTACATCCCTCCCTGTCTCTGTAACCCCCTCCATCCCCGACACCCATCCGTCTCCGTAACCCCCTCCATTCCCTACACCCCTCCCTGTCTCTGTAACCCCCTCCATCACCTACACTCCGACCTGTGTCTGTAACCCCTCCATCCCCTGCACCCCTCCCTGTCTCTGTAACCCCTCCATCCCCTACACCCCTAGCTGTCTCTGTAATCCCTCCATCCCCTACACCCCTCCCTGTCTCTGTAACCCCTCCATCCCCTACACCCCTCCCTGTCTCTGTAACCCCTCCATCCCCTACACCCCTCCCTGTCTCTGTAACCCCCTCCATCACCTACACCCCTCCCTGTCATTGTTAACACTCCATCCTCTACACCCCTCCCTGTCTCTGTAACACCTCCGTCCGCTACACGCCTCCCTGCATCTGTAACCCCCTCGATCCCCAACACACCTCCCTGTCTCTGTAACCCCCTCCATCCCCTACACCCCTCACTGTCTCTGTAACCCCCTGCATCCCCTACACCCCTTCCTGTCTCTGTAACCCCCTCCATTCCCTACACCCCTCCCTGTCTCTGTAAACCACTAGATCACCTACACTCCTCCCTGTCTCTGTAACCCCTCCATCCCCTACACCCCTCCCTGTCTCTGTAACCCCTCCATCCCCTACACGCCTCCCTGTCTCTGTAACCCCTCCATACCCTACACCCCTCCCTGTCTCTGTAACCCCTCCATCCCTTACACCCTTCCCTGTCTCTGCAATCCCCTCCATCCCCTGCACACCTCCCTGTCTTTGTAATCCCTCCATCCCCTTCACCCCACCCTGACTCTGTAACCCCTCCATCCCCTACACCCCTCCCTGTCTCTGTAACCCCCTTGATCCCCTACACACCTCCCTGTCTCTGTAACCCCCGCATCCCCTATACCCCTCCCTGTCTCTGTAACCCCCTCCATCGCCTACACTCCTCCCTGTCTCTGTAACCCCCTCCATCCCCTACATTCCTCCCTCTCTTGTAACTCCAACATCCCCTGTCTCTGTAACCCCTCCATCCCCTACACCTCTCCCTGTCTCTGTAACCCGCTCCATACCCTACACCACTCCATATCTCTGTAACCCCTCCATCCCCTAAACCCCTCCCTTTCTCTGTAACACGTCTATCCCCTACACCCCTCCCTGCCTCTGTAACCCCCTCGATCCGCAACACTCCTCCCCGTCTCTGTAACCCCCTCCATCCCCTACACCTCTCCCTGCCTCTGTAACACGTCTATCCCCTACACCCCGTCCTGTCTCTGTAACCCCCTCTATCCACTATGCCCCTCCCTGTCTCCGTAACACCCTCCATCCCCTACACCCCTCCCTGTCTATGTAACCACTCCATCCCCTACGCATCCCTCTCTCTGTAACCCCTTCCATACCCAACACCCCTCCCTGTCTCTGTAACCCCCTCCATCACCTACACACCTCCTTCTCTCAGTAACCCCTCCATCCTCTACACCCCTCCCTGTCTCTGTAACACCTCCATCCCCTACACCGCTCCCTGTCTCTGTAACCCCTCCATCCCCTGCACCCCTCCGTCTACGTAAGCTCCTCCATCCCCACACCCCTCCCTGTCTCTGTAACCCCTTCATACCCGACACGCCTCCCTGTCTCTGTAACCCCCTCCATCCCCTACATATCTCACCGTCTCTGTAACCCCTGCATCCCCTACACCCCTCCCTGTCTCTGTAACCCCTCCATCCCCTACACCCCTCCCTGTCTCTGTAACCCCCTCCATCCCCTACACACCTCCCTGTCTCTGTAACCCCTCCATCCCCTACACCCCTCCCTCACTCTGTAACGCCTCCATCCCCTGCACCCCTCCCAGTCTCTGTAACCCCCTTTATCCCCTACACCCCTCCCTGTCTCTGTAACCCCTCCATCCCCTACACCCCTCCCTGTCTCCGTAACCCCCTCCATCACCTACACTCCTCCCTGTCCCTGTAACACCCTCCATCCCCTACACCCCTCCCTGTCTATGTGACCCCTCCATCCCCCACACCCCTCCCTGTCTCTGTAACCCCTTCCATACCCAACACCCCTCCCTGTCTCTGTAACCCCCTCCATCACCTACACACCTCCCTGTCTCTGTTAACCCTCCATCCTCTACACATCTCCCTGTCTCTGTAACACGTCTATCCCCTACAACCCTTCCTGTCTCTGTAACCCCCTCCATTCCCTACACCCCTCCCTGTCTCTGTAGCCCCTCCATCCCGAACACCGTTCCCTGTCTCTGGAACCGCCTCCATCCCCTACACCCCTCCCTGTCTCTGGAACCCCCTTGAACCCCTACACACCTCCCTGTCTCGGTAACCCCTCCATCCCCATACCCCTCCCTGTCTCTGTAACCCCCTCCATCCCCTACATTCCTCCCTCTCTATGTAACTCCTCCATCCCCTACACCCCTCCCTGTCTCTGTAACCCCCTTCATCCACTACACCCCTCCCTGTCTATCTAACCCCTCCATCGCTACACCCCTCCATGTCTCTGTAACCCCTCCATCCCCTAAACCTCTCCCTGTCTCTGTAACCCGCTCCATCCCCTACATTCCTCCCTCTCTATGTAACTCCTCCATCCCCTACACCCCTCCCTGTCTCTGTAACCCCCTTCATCCACTATACCCCTCCCTGTCTATCTAACCCCTCCATCGCTACACCCCTCCATGTCTCTGTAACCCCTCCATCCCCTACACCTCTCCCTGTCTCTTTAACCCGCTCCATACCCTACACCCCTCCATATCCCTGTAACCCCTCCATCCCCTACCCCCCTCCCTGCCTCTGTAACACATCCATCCCCTACACCCCTTCCTGTCTCTGTAACCCCCTCCATTCCCTACACCCCTCCCTGTCTCTGTAAACCACTAGATCACCTACACTCCTCCCTGTCTCTGTAACCCCTCCATCCCCTACACCCCTCCCTGTCTCTGTAACCCCTCCATCCCCTACACGCCTCCCTGTCTCTGTAACCCCTCCATACCCTACACCCCTCCCTGTCTCTGTAACCCCTCCATCCCTTACACACTTCCCTGTCTCTACAACCCCCTCCATCCCCTACACACCTCCCTGTCTTGGTAATCCCTCCATCCCCTTCACCCCACCCTGACTCTGTAACCCCTCCATCCCCTACACCCTTCCCTGTCTCTGTAACCCCCTTGATCCCCGACACACCTCCATATCTCTGTAACCCCTCCATCCCCTAAACCCCTCCCTGTCTCTGTAACACGTATATCCCCTACACCCCTCCCTGCCTCTGTAACCCCCTCGATCCGCAACACTCCTCCCCGTCTCTGTAACCCCCTCCATCCCCTACACCCCTCCCTGCCTCTGTAACACGTCTATCCCCTACACCCCGTCCTGTCTCTGTAACCCCCTCCATCCACTATGCCCCTCCCTGTCTATGTAACCCCTCCATCCCCTACACCCCTCCCTGTCTCCGTAACACCCTCCATCCCCTACACCCCTCCCTGTCTCTGTAACCCCCTCCATCACCTACACACCTCCTTCTCTCAGTAACCCCTCCATCCTCTACACCCCTCCCTGTCTCTGTAACACCTCCATCCCCTACACCCCTCCCTGCATCTGTAACCCCCTGCAAACCCTACACCCCTTCCTGTCTCTGTAACCCCTCCATCCCCTACACCGCTCCCTGTCTCTGTAACCCCTTCATCCCCTACACCCCTCCCTGTCTCTGTAACCCCCTCCATCCCCCACACACCTCCCTGTCTCTGTAACCCCTCCATCCCCTACACCCCTCCCTCACTCTGTAACGCATCCATCCCCTGCACCCCTCCCAGTCTCTGTAACCCCCTTGATCCCCTACACCCCTCCCTGTCTCTGTAACCCCTCCATACCCTACACCCCTCCCTGTCTCCGTAACCCCCTCCATCGCCTACACTCCTCCCTGTCTCTGTAACCCCCTCCATCCCCTACATTCCTCCCTCTCTTGTAACTCCAACATCCCCTGTCTCTGTAACCCCTCCATCCCCTACACCTCTCCCTGTCTCTGTAACCCGCTCCATACCCCACACCCCTCCATATCTCTGTAACCCCTCCATCCCCTAAACCCCTCCCTGTCTCGTAACACGTCTATCCCCTACACCCCTCCCTGCCTCTGTAACCCCCTCGATCCGCAACACTCCTCCCCGTCTCTGTAACCCCCTCCATCCTCTACACCCCTCCCTGCCTCTGTAACACGTCTATCCCCTACACCCCGTCCTGTCTCTGTAACCCCCTCCATCCACTATGCCCCTCCCTGTCTATGTAACCCCTCCATCCCCTACACCCCTCCCTGTCTCCGTAACACCCTCCATCCCCTACACCCCTCCCTGTCTATGTAACCACTCCATCCCCTACGCATCCCTCTCTCTGTAACCCCTTCCATACCCAACACCCCCCCCTCTCTCTGTAACCCATCCATCCCCGACACCTCTCCCTGTCTCTGTAACCCCCACCACCCCCTACACACCTCCCTGTCTATCTAAACCCTCCATCGCCTACACTCCTCCCTGTCTTTGTAACCCCATCCATCGCCTACACTCCTCCCTGTCTCTGTAACCCCCTCCATCCCCTACACACCTCCCTGTCTCAGTATCCCCTCCATACCCTACACCCCTCCCTGTCTCTGTAACCCCTATATCCCCTACACCCCTTATTGTCTCTGTAACCCCCTCCATCCCCTACACACCTCCCGGTCTCTGTAAACCCTCCATCCCCTACAACCCTCCGTCTCCGTAACTGCCACCATCCCCACACCCCTCCCTGTATCTGTAACCCCTCCATCCCCTAAATCCCTTCGTCTCCGTAACGGCCACCATCCCCACACCACTCCCTGTATCTGTAACCCCTCCATCCTCCAGACCCCTCCCTGTCTCTAAACCCTTCATCCCCTACAGCCCGCCCTGTCTCTGTAATCCCCTCCATCCCCTACATCCCTCCCCGTCTCTGTAACCCCCTCCATCCCCTACACACCTCCCAGTCTCAGTAACCCCTCCATCCCCTACACCCCTCCCTGTCTCTGTAACCCCTCCATCCCCTACACCCCTCCCTGTCTCTGTAACCCCCTCCATCACCTACACTCCTCCCTGTCTTTGTTAACACTCCATCCTCTACACCCCTCCCTGTCTCTGTAACACCTCCATCCCCTACACGCCTCCCTGCATCTGTAACCCCCTCGATCCCCAACACACCTCCCTGTCTCTGTAACCCCTCCATCCCCTACACCCCTCACTGTCTCTGTAACCCCCTGCATCCCCTACACCCCTTCCTGTCTCTGTAACCCCCTCCATTCCCTACACCCCTCCCTGTCTCTGTAAACCACTAGATCACCTACACACCTCCCTGTCTTGGTAATCCCTCCATCCCCTTCACCCCACCCTGACTCTGTAACCCCTCCATCCCCTACACCCTTCCCTGTCTCTGTAACCCCCTTGATCCCCCACACACCTCCCTGTCTCGGTAACCCCTCCATCCCCTATACCCCTCCCTGTCACAGTAACCCCCTCCATCGCCTACACTCCTCCCTGTCTCTGTAACCCCCTCCATCCCCTACATTGCTCCCTCTCTTGTAACTCCAACATCCCCTGTCTCTGTAACCCCCTCCATCCCCTACATTCCTCCCTCTCTTGTAACTCCAACATCCCCTGTCTCTGTAACCCCTCCATCCCCTACACCTCTCCCTGTCTCTGTAACCCGCTCCATACCCTACACCCCTCCATATCTCTGTAACCCCTCCATCCCCTAAACCCCTCCCTGTCTCTGTAACACGTCTATCCCCTACACCCCTCCCTGCCTCTGTAACCCCCTCGATCCCCTACACCCCTCCCTGCCTCTGTAACACGTCTATCCCCTACACCCCGTCCTGTCTCTGTAACCCCCTCCATCCACTATACCCCTCCCTGTCTATATAACCCCTCCATCCCCTACACCCCTCCCTGTCTCCGTAACACCCTCCATCCCCTACACCCCTCCCTGTCTATGTAACCACTCCATCCCCTACGCATCCCTCTCTCTGTAACCCCTTCCATACCCAACAGCCCTCCCTGTCTCTGTAACCCCCTCCATCACCTACACACCTCCTTCTCTCAGTAACCCCTCCATCCTCTACAGCCCTCCCTGTCTCTGTAACACCTCCATCCCCTACACCCCTCCCTGCATCTGTAACCCCCTGCAAACCCTACACCCCTTCCTGTCTCTGTAACCCCTCCATCCCCTACACCGCTCCCTGTCTCTATAACCCCTCCATCCCCTACACCCCTCCGTCTCCGTAAGCTCCTCCATCCCCACACCCCTCCCTGTCTCTGTAACCTCTTCATACCCGACACGCCTCCCTGTCTCTGTAACCCCCTCCATCCCCTACATTTCTCACCGTCTCTGTATCCCCTGCATCCCCTACACCCCTCCCTGTCTCTGTAACCCCTCCATCCCCTACACCCCTCCCTGTCTCTGTAACCCCCTCCATCCCCTACACACCTCCCTGTCTCTGTAACCCCTCCATCCCTTCACCCCTCCCTCACTCTGTAACGCCTCCATCCCCTGCACCCCTCCCATTCTCTGTAACCCCCTTTATCCCCTACACACTTCCCTGTCTCTGTAACCCCTCCATCCTCTACACCCCTCCCTGTCTCCGTAACCCCCTCCATCACCTACACTCCTCCCTGTCCCTGTAACACCCTCCATCACCTACACTCCTCCCGGTCTATGTAACCCCTTCATCCCCTACACCCTTCCCTGTCTCTGTAACACCCTCCATCCCCTACACCCCTCCCTGTCTCTGTAACCCCCTCCATCCCCTACACACCTCCCTGTCTCTGTAACCCCTCCATCCCCTACACCCCTCCCTCACTCTGTAACGCCTCCATCCCCTGCACACCTCCCAGTCTCTGTAACCCCCTTTATCCCCTACACCTCTCCCTGTCTCTGTAACACCTCCATCCCCTACACCCCTCCCTGTCTCCGTAACCCCCTCCATCACCTGCACTCCTCCCTGTCCCTGTAACACCCTCCATCACCTACACTCCTCCCGGTCTATGTAACCCCTTCATCCCCTACACCCTTCCCTGTCTCTGTAACACCCTCCATCCCCAACACCCCTCCCTGTCTATGTGACCCCTCCATCCCCCACACCCCTCCCTGTCTCTGTAACCCCTTCCATACCCAACACCCCTCCCTGTCTCTGTAACCCCCTCCATCACCTACACACCTCCCTGTCTCTGTTAACCCTCCATCCTCTACACATCTCCCTGTCTCTGTAACACGTCTATCCCCTACAACCCTTCCTGTCTCTGTTAACCCTCCATCCTCTACACATCTCCCTGTCTCTGTAACCCCTCCATCCCGAACACCCCTCCCTGTCTCTGTAACCCCTCCATCCCGAACACCCCTCCCTGTCTCTGTAACCCCTCCATCCCCTACACCCCTCCCTGTCTCTGTAACCCCTCCATCCCTTACACCCTTCCCTGTCTCTGGAACCGCCTCCATCCCCTACAGCCCTCCCTGTCTCTGGAACCCCCTTGAACCCCTACACACCTCCCTGTCTCGGTAACCCCTCCATCCCCATACCCCTCCCTGTCTCTGTAACCCCCTCCATCCCCTACATTCCTCCCTCTCTATGTAACTCCTCCATCCCCTACACCCCTCCCTGTCTCTGTAACCCCCTTCATCCACTACACCCCTCCCTGTCTATGTAACCCCTCCATCGCTACACCCCTCCATGTCTCTGTAACCCCTCCATCCCCTACACCTCTCCCTGTCTCTGTAACCTGCTCCATACCCTACACCCCTCCATATCCCTGTAACCCCTCCATCCCCTACCCCCCTCCCTGCCTCTGTAACACGTCCATCCCCTACACCCCTTCCTGTCTCTGTAACCCCCTCCATCCACTACGCCCCTCCCTGTCTATTTAACCCCTCCATCCCCTACACTCCTCCCTGTCTCCGTAACACCCTCCATCCCCTACACCCCTCCCTGTCTATGTAACCCCTCCATCCCCTACAAGCCTCCCTCTCTCTGTAACCCCTTCCATACCCAACACCCCTCCCTGTCTCTGTAACACCCGAAATCACCTACACACCTCCTTCTCTCAGTAACCCCTCCATCCTCTACACCCCTCCCTGTCTCTGTAACACCTCCATCCCCTACACCCCTCCCTGCATCTGTAACCCCCTCCAACCCCTGCACCCCTTCCTGTCTCTGTAACCCCTCCATCCCCTACACCTCTCCCTGTCTCTGTAACCCCCACCATCCCCTACACCCCTCCCTGTCTGTAACCCCTCCATCCCCTAAACCCCTCCGTCTCCGTATGCTCCTCCATCCCCACACCCCTCCCTGTCTCTGTAACCCCTTCATAGCCTACATACCTCCCCGTCTCTGTAACCCCTGCATCCCCTACACCCCTCCCTGTCACTGAAACCCCTCCATCCCCTACACCGCTTCGTGTCTCTGTAACACCCTCCAACCCCTACACTCCTCTCTGTCTCTGTAACCGCTCCATCCACTACGCCCCTCTCTGACTCTGTAACCCCTCCATCCCCTACACCCCTCCCTGTCTCTGTAACACGTCCATCGCCTACAACCCTCCCTGCCTCTGTAACCCCCTCGATCCCCAACACTCCTCCCTATCTCTGTAACCCCCACCATCCCCTACACCCCTCCCTGTCTCTATAACATGTCTATCTCCTACACCTCTCCCTGTCTCTGTAACCCCATCCATCCCCTACACCCCTCCCTCTCTATGTAACCCCTCCATCCCCTACACCCCTCCCTGTCTCTGTAACCTCTTCATCCCCTGCACCTCTCCCTGCCTCTGTAACCCCCTCCATCCCCGACACCCCTCCCTATCTCTGTAACCGCACCAACACCTACACCCCTCCCTGTCTCTGTAAACGCTCCATATCCTACACCCCTCCCTGTCTCTGTAACCCCTACATCTTCTACACGCCTCGTTGTCTCTGTAAACCCCTCCATCCCCTACACCCATCCCTGACTCTGTAACCCATCCATCCCCTACACCTCTCCCTGTCTCTGTAACCCCCACCACCCCCTACACCCCTCCCTGTCTATCTAAACCCTCCATCGCCTACACTCCTCCCTGTCTTTGTAACCCCATCCATCGCCTACACTCCTCCCTGTCTCTGTAACCCGCTCCATCCCCTACACCCCTCCCTGTCTCTGTATCCCCTCCATACCCTACACCCCTCCCTGTCTCTGTAACCCCTATATCCCCTACACCCCTTCTTGTCTCTGTAACCCCCTCCATCCCCTACACACCTCCCGGTCTCTGTAAACCCTCCATCCCCTCCAACCCTCCATCTCCGTAACCGCCACCATCCCCACACCCCTCCCTATATCTGTAACCCCTCCTTCCCCTAAACCCCTTCGTCTCCGTAACGGCCACCATCTCCACACCACTCCCTGTATCTGTAACCCCTCCATCCCCTAAACCTCTCCCTCTCTCTGTGACCCCTCCATCCTCCAGACACCTCCCTGTCTCTAAACCCTTCATCCCCTACAGCCTGCCCTGTTTCTGTAACCCCCTCCATCCCCGACATCCCTCCCCGTCTCTGTAACCCCCTCCATCCCCTACACACCTCCCTGTCTCCGTAACACCCTCCATCCCCTACACCCCTCCCTGTCTATGTAACCCCTCCATCCCCTACAAGCCTCCCTCTCTCTGTAACCCCTTCCATACCCAACACCCCTCCCTGTCTCTGTAACCCCCGAAATCACCTACACACCTCCTTCTCTCAGTAACCCCTCGATCCTCTACACCCCTCCCTGTCTCTGTAACACTTCCATCCCCTACACCCCTCCCTGCATCTGTAACCCCCTCCAACCCCTGCACCCCTTCCTGTCTCTGTAACCCCTCCATCCCCTACACCCCTCCCTGTCTCTGTAACCCCCACCATCCCCTACACCCCTCACTGTCTATGTAACCCCTCCATCTCTACACCCCTCCGTCTCCGTATGCTCCTCCATCCCCACACCCCTCCCTGTCTCTGTAACCCCTTCATAGCCTACATACCCCCCCGTCTCTGTAACCCCTGCATCCCCTACACCCCTCCCTGTCTCTGAAACCCCTCCATCCCCTACACCACTTCGTGTCTCTGTAACGCGCTCCAACCCCTACACTCCTCCCTGTCTCTGTAACCGCTCCATCCACTACGCCCCTCCCTGTCTCTGTAATCCCCTCCATCCCCTACACACCTCCCTGTCTTGGGAATCCCTCCATCCCCTTCACCCCACCCTGACTCTGTAACCCCTCCATCCCCTACACCCCTCCCTGTCTCTGTAACCCCCTTGATCCCCAACACACCTCCCTGTCTATGCAACCCCTCCATCCCCAACATATCTCACCGTCTCTGTAACCCCTGCATCCCCTACACCCCTCCCTGTCTCTGTAACCCCTCAATCCACTACACCCCTCCCTGTCTCTGTAACCCCTCCATCCCCTACACCCCTCCCTGTCTCTGTAACCCCCTCCATCCCCTACACACCTCCCTGTCTCTGTTAACCTCTCCATCCCCTACACCCCTCCCTCACTCTGTAACGCCTCCATCCCCTGCACCCCTCCCAGTCTCTGTAACCCCCTTTATCCCCTACACCTCTCCCTGTCTCTGTAACCCCTCCATCCCCTACACCCCTCCCTGTCTCTGTAACCCCCTCCATCACCTACACTCCTCCCTGTCCCTGTAACAACCTACATCACCTACACTCCTCCCGGTCTATGTAACCCCTTCAACCCCTACACCCTTCCCTGTCTCTGTAACACCCTCCATCCCCAACACCCCTCCCTGTCTATGTGACCCCTCCATCCCCCACACCCCTCCCTGTCTCTGTAACCCCTTCCATACCCAACACCCCTCCCTGTCTCTGTAATCTCCTCCATCACCTACACACCTCCCTGTGTCTGTTAACCCTCCATCCTCTACACATCTCCCAGTCTCTGTAACACCTCCATCCCCTACACGCCTCCCTGCATCTGTAACCCCCTCGATCCCCAACACACCTCCCTGTCTCTGTAACCCCCTCCATTCCCTGCACCCCTCCCTGTCTCTGTAACCCCTCCATCCCGAACACCCCTCCCTGTCTCTGTAACCGCCTCCATCCCCGACACCCCTCCCTGTCTCTGGAAACACCTTGAACCCCTACACACCTCCCTGTCTCGGTAACCCCTCCATCCCCATTCCCCTCCCTGTCTCTGTAACCCCCTCCATCCCCTACATTCCTCCCTCTCTATGTAACCCCTCCATCCCCTACACCTCTCCCTGTCTCTGTAACCCCTCCATCCCCTACACCCCTCCGTCTCCGTATGCTCCTCCATCCCCACACCCCTCCCTGTCTCTGTAACCCCTTCATAGCCTAAATACCTCCCCGTCTCTGTAACCCCTGCATCCCCTACACCCCTCCCTGTCTTGGTAATCCCTCCATTCCCTTCATCCCACCCTGACTCTGTAACCCCTCCATCCCCTACACCCCTCCCTGGCTCTGTAACCCCCTTGATCCCCTACACACCTCCCTGTCTCGGTAACCCCTCCATCCCCTATACCCCTCCCTGTCCATGTAACCCCTCCATCCCCTACACCACTCCCTGTCTCTGTAACCACTCCATCCCATAATCCCCTCCCTGTCTCTGTAACCCCATCAACCCCTACGACCCTCCCTGTCTCTGTAACCCCCTCCATCCCCTACACCCCTCCCTGTCTCTGTAACCCCCTCCATCCCCTACACCCCTCCCTGTCTCTGTAACCCCTCCATCCCCTACAGCCCGCCCTGTCTCTGTGACCCCTCCATCCCCTACAGCCCGCCCTGTCTCTGTAACCCCCGCCATCCACTAAATCCCTCCCCGTCTCTGTAACCCCTACATCCCCTACACCCCTCCCTGTCTCTGAAACCCTTCCATCCCCTACATCCCTCCCTGTCTCTGTAACCCCCTCCATCCCCGACACCCATCCGTCTCCGTAAGCCCCTCCATTCCCCACACCCCTCCCTGTCTCTGTAACCCCCTCCATCCCCTACACCCCTCCCTGTCTCTGTAACCCCCTCCATCACCTACACCCCTCCCTGTCTTTGTTAACACTCCATCCTCTACACCCCTCCCTGTCTCTGTAACACCTCCATCCCCTACACGCCTCCCTGCATCTGTAACCCCCTCGATCCCCAACACACCTCCCTGTCTCTGTAACCCCCTCCATCCCCTACACCCCTCACTGTCTCTGTAACCCCCTGCATTCCCTACACCCCTTCCTGTCTCTGTAACCCCCTCCATTCCCTTCACCCCTCCCTGTCTCTGTAAACCACTAGATCACCTACACTCCTCCCTGTCTCTGTAACCCCTCCATCCCCTACACCCCTCCCTGTCTCTGTAACCCCTCCATCCCCTACACGCCTCCCTGTCTCTGTAACCCCTCCATACCCTACAACCCTCCCTGTCTCTGTAACCCCTCCATCCCTTACACCCTTCCCTGTCTCTGCAACCCCCTCCATCCCATACACACCTCCCTGTCTTGGTAATCCCTCCATCCCCTTCACCCCACCCTGACTCTGTAACCCCTCCATCCCCTACACCCTTCCCTGTCTCTGTAACCCCCTTGATCCCCTACACACCTCCCTGTCTCTGTAACCCCCGCATCCCCTATACCCCTCCCTGTCTCTGTAACCCCCTCCATCGCCTACACTCCTCCCTGTCTCTGTAACCCCCTCCATCCCCTACATTCCTCCCTCTCTTGTAACTCCAACATCCCCTGTCTCTGTAACCCCCTCCATCCCCTACATTCCTCCCTCTCTTGTAACTCCAACATCCCCTGTCTCTGTAACCCCTCCATCCCCTACACCTCTCCCTGTCTCTGGAACCCGCTCCATACCCTACACCCCTCCATATCTCTGTAACCCCCTCGATCCGCAACACTCCTCCCCGTCTCTATAACCCCCTCCATCCCCTACACCCCTCCCTGCCTCAGTAACACGTCTATCCCCTACACCCCGTCCTATCTCTGTAACCCCCTCCATTCCCTACACCCCTCCCTGTCTCTGTAAACCACTAGATCACCTACACTCCTCCCTGTCTCTGTAACCCCTCCATCCCCTACACCCCTCCCTGTCTCTGTAACCCCTCCATCCCCTACACGCCTCCCTGTCTCTGTAACCCCTCCATACCCAACACCCCTCCCTGTCTCTGTAACCCCTCCATCCCTTACACCCTTCCCTGTCTCTGCAACTCCCTCCATCCCCTACACACCTCCCTGTCTCTGTAACCCCCGCATCCCCTATACCCCTTCCTGTCTCTGTAACCCCCTCCATCGCCTACACTCCTCCCTGTCTCTGTAACCCCCTCCATCCCCTACATTCCTCCCTCTCTTGTAACTCCAACATCCCCTGTCTCTGTAACCCCCTCCATCCCCTACATTCCTCTCTCTCTTGTAACTCCAACATCCCCTGTCTCTGTAACCCCTCCATCCCCTACACCTCTCCCTGTCTCTGTAACCCGCTCCATACCCTACACCCCTCCATATCTCTGTAACCCCTCCATCCCTTAAACCCCTCCCTGTCTCTGTAACACGTCTATCCCCTACACCCCTCCCTGCCTCTGTAACCCCCTTGATCTGCAACACTCCTCCCCGTCTCTGTAACCCCCTCCATCCGCTACACCCCTCCCTGCCTCTGTAACACGTCTATCCCCTGCACCCCGTCCTGTCTCTGTAACCCCCTCCATCCCCTACATATCTCACCGTCTCTGTATAACCTCCATACCCTACACCCCTCCCTGTCTCTGTAACCCCTATATCCCCTACACCCCTTCTTGTCTCTGTAACCCCCTCCATCCCCTACACACCTCCCTGTCTTGGTAATCGCTCCATCCCCTTCACCCCACCCTGACTCTGTAACCCCTCCATCCCCTACACCCTTCCCTGTCTCTGAAACCCCCTTGATCCCCTACACACCTCCCTGTCTCTGTAACCCCCGCATCCCCTATACCCCTTCCTGTCTCTGTAACCCCCTCCATCGCCTACACTCCTCCCTGTCTCTGTAACCCCCTCCATCCCCTACATTCCTCCCTCTCTTGTAACTCCAACATCCCCTGTCTCTGTAACCCCCTCCATCCCCTACATTCCTCCCTCTCTTGTAACTCCAACATCCCCTGTCTCTGTAACCCCTCCATCCCCTACACCTCTCCCTGTCTCTGTAACCCGCTCCATACCCTACACCCCTCCATATCTCTGTAACCCCTCCATCCCTTAAACCCCTCCCTGTCTCTGTAACACGTCTATCCCCTACACCCCTCCCTGCCTCTGTAACCCCCTCGATCTGCAACACTCCTCCCCGTCTCTGTAACCCCCTCCATCCGCTACACCCCTCCCTGCCTCTGTAACACGTCTATCCCCTGCACCCCGTCCTGTCTCTGTAACCCCCTCCATCCCCTACATATCTCACCGTCTCTGTATAACCTCCATACCCTACACCCCTCCCTGTCTCTGTAACCCCTATATCCCCTACACCCCTTCTTGTCTCTGTAACCCCCTCCATCCCCTACACACCTCCCGGTCTCTGTAACCCCTCCATCCCCTACACCCCTCCCTCACTCTGTAACGCCTCCATCCCCTGCACCCCTCCCAGTCTCTGTAACCCCCTTTATCCCCTACACCCCTCCCTGTCTCTGTAACCCCTCCATCCCCTACACCCCTCCCTGTCTGCGTAAACCCCTCCATCACCTACACTCCTCCCTGTCCCTGTAACACCCTCCATCACCTACACTCCTCCCGGTCTATGTAACCCCTTCATCCCCTACACCCTTCCCTGTCTCTGTAACACCCTCCATCCCCTACACCCCTCCCTGTCTATGTGACCCCTCCATCCCCCACACCCCTCCCTGTCTCTGTAACCCCTTCCATACCCAACACCCCTCCCTGTCTCTGTAACCCCCTCCATCACCTACACACCTCCCTGTCTCTGTTAACCCTCCATCCTCTACACATCTCCCTGTCTCTGTAACACGTCTTTCCCCTACAACCCTTCCTGTCTCTGTAACCCCCTCCATTCCCTACACCCCCTCCCTGTCTCTGTAACCCCTCCATCCCCTACACCCCTCCCTGTCTCTGTAACCCCTCCATCCCTTACACCCTTCCCTGTCTCTGGAACCGCCTCCATCCCCTACACCCCTCCCTGTCTCTGGAACCCCCTTGAACCCCTACACACCTCCCTGTCTCGGTAACCCCTCCATCCCCATACCCCTCCCTGTCTCTGTAACCCCCTCCATCCCCTACATTCCTCCCTCTCTATGTAACTCCTCCATCCCCTACACCCCTCCCTTTCTCTGTAACCCCCTTCATCCCACTACACCCCTCCCTGTCTATCTAACCCCTCCATCGCTACACCCCCTCCATGTCTCTGTAACCCGCTCCATACCCTACACCCCTCCATATCCCTGTAACCCCTCCCATCCCCAACCCCCCTCCCTGCCTCTGTAACACGTCCATCCCCTACACCCCTTCCTGTCTCTGAAACCCCCTCCATCCACTACGCCCCTCCCTGTCTATGTTACCCCTCCATCCCCTACACTCCTCCCTGTCTCCGTAACACCCTCCATCCCTACACCCCTCCCTGTCTATGTAACCCCTCCATCCCCTACAAGCCTCCCTCTCTCTGTAACCCCTTCCATACCCAACACCGTCCCTGTCTCTGTAACCCGCGAAATCACCTACACACCTCCTTCTCTCAGTAACCCCTCCATCCTCTACACCCCTCCCTGTCTCTGTAACACCTCCATCCCCTACACCCCTCCCTGCATCTGTAACCCCCTCCAACCCCTGCACCCCTTCCTGTCTCTGTAACCCCTCCATCCCCTACACCTCTCCCTGTCTCTGTAACCCCCACCATCCCCTACACCCCTCCCTGTCTATGTAACCCCTCCATCCCCTGCACCCCTCCGTCTCCGTATGCTCCTCCATCCCCACACCCCTCCCTGTCTCTGTAACCCCTTCATAGCCTACATACCTCCCCGTCTCTGTAACCCCTGCATCCCCTACACCCCTCCCTGTCACTGAAACCCCTCCATCCCCTACACCGCTTCGTGTCTCTGTAACACCCTCCAACCCCTACACTCCTCCCTGTCTCTGTAACCCCATCCATCCCCTACACCCCTCCCTGTCTATGTGACCCCTCCATCCCCCACACCCCTCCCTGTCTCTGTAACCCCTTCCATACCCCAACACCCCTCCCTGTCTCTGTAACCCCCTCCATCACCTACACACCTCCCTGTCTCTGTTAACCCTCCATCCTCTACACATCTCCCTGTCTCTGTAACACGTCTATCCCCTACAACCCTTCCTGTCTCTGTAACCCCCTCCATTCCCTACACCCCCTCCCTGTCTCTGTAACCCCCTCCATCCCCTACACCGCTCCCTATCTCTGTAACCCCTCCATCCCCTACACCCCTCCCTGTCTCTGTAACCCCTCCATCCCTTACACCCTTCCCTGTCTCTGGAACCGCCTCCATCCCCTACACCCCCTCCCTGTCTCTGTAACCCCCTTGAACCCCTACACACCTCCCTGTCTCGGTAACCCCTCCATCCCCATACCCCTCCCTGTCTCTGTAACCCCCTCCATCCCCTACATTCCTCCCTCTCTATGTAACTCCTCCATCCCCTACACCCCTCCCTTTCTCTGTAACCCCCTTCATCCACTACACCCCTCCCTGTCTATCTAACCCCTCCATCGCTACACCCCTCCATGTCTCTGTAACCCCTCCATCCCCTACACCTCTCCCTGTCTCTGTAACCCGCTCCATACCCTACACCCTCCATATCCCAGTAACCCCTCCATCCCCTACCCCCCTCCCTGCCTCTGTAACACGTCCATCACCCTACACCCCTTCCTGTCTCTGTAACCCCCTCCATCCACTACGCCCCTCCCTGTCTATGTAACCCCTCCATCCCCTACACTCCTCCCTGTCTCCGTAACACCCTCCATCCCCTACACCCCTCCCTGTCTATGTAACCCCTCCATCCCCTACAAGCCTCCCTCTCTCTGTAACCCCTTCCATACCCAACACCCCTCCCTGTCTCTGTAACCCGCGAAATCACCTACACACCTCCTTCTCTCAGTAACCCCTCCATCCTCTACACCCCTCCCTGTCTCTGTAACACCTCCATCCCCTACACCCCTCCCTGCATCTGTAACCCCCTCCAACCCCTGCACCCCTTCCTGTCTCTGTAACCCCTCCATCCCCTACACCTCTCCCTGTCTCTGTAACCCCCACCATCCCCTACACCCCTCCCTGTCTATGTAACCCCTCCATCCCCTACACCCCTCCGTCTCCGTATGCTCCTCCATCCCCACACCCCTCCCTGTCTCTGTAACCCCTTCATAGCCTACATACCTCCCCGTCTCTGTAACCCCTGCATCCCCTACACCCCTCCCTGTCACTGAAACCCCTCCATCCCCTACACCGCTTCGTGTCTCTGTAACACCCTCCAACCCCTACACCCCTCCCTGTCTCTGTATCCCCTCAATACCCTACACCCCTCCCTGTCTCTGTAACCCCTATATCCCCTACACCCCTTCTTATCTCTGTAACCCCCTCCATCCCCTACACACCTCCCGGTCTCTGTAAACACTCCATCCCCTACAACCCTCCGTCTCCGTAACCGCCACCATCCCCACACCCCTCCCTGTATCTGTAACCCCTCCATCCCCTAAACCCCTTCGTCTCCGTAACGGCCACCATCCCCACACCACTCCCTGTATCTGTAACCCCTCCATCCCCGAAACCCCTCCCTCTCTCTGTAACCCCTCCATCCTCCAGACCCCTCCCTGTCTCTAAACCCTTCATCCCCTACAGCCCGCCCTGTCTCTGTAACCCCCTCCATCCCCTACATCCCTCCCCGTCTCTGTAACCCCCTCCATCCCCTACACACCTCCCAGTCTAGGTAACCCCTCCATCCCCTACACCCCTCCCTGTCTCGGTAACCCCTCCATCCCCTACACCCCTCCCTGTCTCTGTAACCCCTCCATCCCCTACACCCCTCCCTATCTCTGTAACCCCCTCCATCCCCTACACACCTCCCTGTCTCTGCAACCCCCCTCCATCCCCTACACACCTCCCTGTCTTGGTAATCCCTCCATCCCCTTCACCCCACCCTGACTCTGTAACCCCTCCATCCCCTACACCCTTCCCTGTCTCTGTAACCCCCTTGATCCCCTACACACCTCCCTGTCTCGGTAACCCCTCCATCCCCTATACCCCTCCCTGTCTCTGTAACCCCCTCCATCGCCTACACTCCTCCCTGTCTCTGTAACCTCCTCCATCCCCGACATTCCTCCCTCTCTTGTAACTCCAACATCCCCTGTCTCTGTAACCCCCTCCATCCCCTACATTCCTCCCTCTCTTGTAACTCCAACATCCCCTGTCTCGGTAACCCCTCCATCCCCTGCACCCCTCCCTGTCTCTGGAACCCCCTTGAACCCCTACACACCTCCCTGTCTCGGTAACCCCTCCATCCCCATACCCCTCCCTGTCTCTGTAACTACCTCCATCCCCTACATTCCTCCCTCTATGTAACTCCTCCAACCCCTACTCCCCTCCCTGTCTCTGTAACCCCCTTCATCCACTACACCCCTCCCTGTCTATCTAACCCCTCCATCGCTACACCCCTCCATGTCTCTGTAACCCCTCCATCCCCTACACCTCTCCCTGTCTCTTTATCCCGCTCCATACCCTACACCCCTCCATATCCCTGTAACCCCTCCATCCCCTACCCCCCTCCCTGCCTCTGTAACACATCGATCCCCTACACCCCTTCCTGTCTCTGTAACCCCCTCCATCCACTTCGCCCCTCCCTGTATATGTAACCCCTCCATCCCCCACACCGCTCCCTGTCTCTGTAACTCCCACCATCCCCTACACCGCTCCCTGTCTATGAAACCCCTCCATCCCCTACACCCCTCCGTCTCCGTATGCTCCTCCATCCCCACACCCCTCCCTGTCTCTGTAACCCCTGCATCCCCTACACCCCTCCCTATCACTGAAACCCCTCCATCCCCTACACCGCTTCGTGTCTCTGTAACACCCTCCAACCCCTACACTCCTCCCTGTCTCTGTAACCGCTCCATCCACTACGCCCCTCCCTGTCCCTGTAACCCCCTCCATCCCCTACACCCCTCTCTGACTCTGTAACCCCTCCATCCCCTACACCCCTCCCTGTCTCTGTAACACGTCCATCGCCTACACCCCTCCCTGCCTCTGTAACCCCCTCGATCCGCAACACTCCTCCCTGTCTCTGTAACCCCCACCATCCCCTACACCCCTCCCTGTCTCTATAACACGTCTATCTCCTACACCTCTCCCTGTCTCTGTAACCCCATCCATCCCCTACACCCCTCCCTGTCTATGTAACCCCTCCATCCCCTACACCCCTCCCTGTCTCTGTAACCTCTTCATCCCCTACAACTCTCCCTGCCTCTGTAAACGCTCCATATCCTACACCCCTCCCTGTCTCTTTAACCCGCTCCATACCCTACACCCCTCCATATCCCTGTAACCCCTCCATCCCCTACCCCCCTCCCTGCCTCTGTAACACATCCATCCCCTACACCCCTTCCTGTCTCTGTAACTCCCTCCATTCCCTACACCCCTCCCTGTCTCTGTAAACCACTAGATCACCTACACTCCTCCCTGTCTCTGTAACCCCTCCATCCCCTACACCCCTCCCTGTCTCTGTAACCCCTCCATCACCTACACGCCTCCCTGTCTCTGTAACCCCTCCATACCCTACACCCCTCCCTGTCTCTGTAACCCCTCCATCCCTTACACACTTCCCTGTCTCTGCAACCCCCTCCATCCCCTACACACCTCCCTGTCTTGGTAATCCCTCCATCCCCTTCACCCCACCCTGACTCTGTAACCCCTCCATCCCTCACCCTTCCCTGTCTCTGTAACCCCCTTGATCCCCTACACACCTCCATATCTCTGTAACCCCTCCATCCCCTAAACCCCTCCCTGTCTCTGTAACACGTATATCCCCTACACCCCTCCCTGCCTCTGTAACCCCCTCGATCCGCAACACTCCTCCCCGTCTCTGTAACCCCCTCCATCCCCTACACCCCTCCCTGCCTCTGTAACACGTCTATCCCCTAGACCCCGTCCTGTCTCTGTAACCCCCTCCATCCACTATGCCCCTCCCTGTCTATGTAACCCCTCCATCCCCTACACCCCTCCCTGTCTCCGTAACACCCTCCATCCCCTACACCCCTCCCTGTCTCTGTAACCCCCCCATCACCTACACACCTCCTTCTCTCAGTAACCCCTCCATCCTCTACACCCCTCCCTGTCTCTGTAACACCTCCATCCCCTACACCACTCCCTGTCTCTGTAACCCCTTCATCCCCTACACCCCTCCGTCTCCGTAAGCTCCTCCATCCCCACACCCCTCCCTGTCTCTGAAACCCCTTCCATACCCAACACCCCTCCCTGTCTCTGTAACCCCCTCCATCACCTACAAACCTCCTTCTCTCAGTAACCCCTCCATTCCCTACACCCCTCCCTGTCTCTGTAACCCCTTCATAACCGACACGCCTCCCTGTCTCTGTAACCCCCTCCATCCCCTACATATCTCACCGTCTCTGTAACCCCTGCATCCCCTACACCCCTCCCTGTCTCTGTAACCCCTCCATCCCCTACACCCCTCCCTGTCTCTGTAACCCCCTCCATCCCCCACACACCTCCCTGTCTCTGTAACCCCTCCATCCCCTACACCCCTCCCTCACTCTGTAACGCATCCATCCCCTGCACCCCTCCCAGTCTCTGTAACCCCCTTGATCCCCTACACCCCTCCCTGTCTCTGTAACCCCTCCATACCCTACACCCCTCCCTGTCTCCGTAACCCCCTCCATCGCCTACACTCCTCCCTGTCTCTGTAACCCCCTCCATCCCCTACATTCCTCCCTCTCTTGTAACTCCAACATCCCCTGTCTCTGCAACCCCTCCATCCCCTACACCTCTCCCTGTCTCTGTAACCCGCTCCATACCCCACACCCCTCCATATCTCTGTAACCCCTCCATCCCCTAAACCCCTCCCTGTCTCGTAACACGTCTATCCCCTACACCCCTCCCTGCCTCTGTAACCCCCTCGATCCGCAACACTCCTCCCCGTCTCTGTAACCCCCTCCATCCTCTACACCCCTCCCTGCCTCTGTAACACGTCTATCCCCTACACCCCGTCCTGTCTCTGTAACCCCCTCCATCCACTATGCCCCTCCCTGTCTATGTAACCCCTCCATCCCCTACACCCCTCCCTGTCTCCGTAACACCCTCCATCCCCTACACCCCTCCCTGTCTATGTAACCACTCCGTCCCCTACGCATCCCTCTCTCTGTAACCCCTTCCATACCCAACACCCCTCCCTGTCTCTGTAACCCATCCATCCCCGACACCTCTCCCTGTCTCTGTAACCCCCACCACCCCCTACACACCTCCCTGTCTATCTAAACCCTCCATCGCCTACACTCCTCCCTGTCTTTGTAACCCCATCCATCGCCTACACTCCTCCCTGTCTCTGTAACCCCCTCCATCCCCTACACACCTCCCTGTCTCTGTATCCCCTCCATACCCTACACCCCTCCCTGTCTCTGTAACCCCTATATCCCCTACACCCCTTATTGTCTCTGTAACCCCCTCCATCCCCTGCACACCTCCCGGTCTCTGTAAACCCTCCATCCCCTACAACCCTCCGTCTCCGTAACTGCCACCATCCCCACACCCCTCCCTGTATCTGTAACCCCTCCATCCCCTAAATCCCTTCGTCTCCGTAACGGCCACCATCCCCACACCACTCCCTGTATCTGTAACCCCTCCATCCTCCAGACCCCTCCCTGTCTCTAAACCCTTCATCCCCTACAGCCCGCCCTGTCTCTGTAATCCCCTCCATCCCCTACATCCCTCCCCGTCTCTGTAACCCCCTCCATCCCCTACACACCTCCCAGTCTCAGTAACCCCTCCATCCCCTACACCCCCCTGTCTCTGTAACCCCTCCATCCCCTACACCCCTCCCTGTCTCTGTAACCCCCTCCATCACCTACACTCCTCCCTGTCTTTGTTAACACTCCATCCTCTACACCCCTCCCTGTCTCTGTAACACCTCCATCCCCTACACGCCTCCCTGCATCTGTAACCCCCTCGATCCCCAACACACCTCCCTGTCTCTGGAACCCCTCCATCCCCTACACCCCTCACTGTCTCTGTAACCCCCTGCATCCCCTACACCCCTTCCTGTCTCTGTAACCCCCTCCATCCCCTACACCCCTCCCTGTCTCTGTAACCCCCTCCATCACCTACACTCCTCCCTGTCTTTGTTAACACTCCATCCTCTACACCCCTCCCTGTCTCTGTAACACCTCCATCCCCTACACGCCTCCCTGCATCTGTAACCCCCTCGATCCCCAACACACCTCCCTGTCTCTGTAACCCCTCCATCCCCTACACTCCTCCCTGTCTCTGTAACCCCTCCATCCCCTACACCCCTCCCTGTCTCTGTAACCCCTCCATCACCTACACGCCTCCCTGTCTCTGTAACCCCTCCATATCCTACACCCCTCCCTGTCTCTGTAACCCCTCCATCCCTTACACACTTCCCTGTCTCTGCAACCCCCTCCATCCCCTACACACCTCCCTGTCTTGGTAATCCCTCCATCCCCTTCACCCCACCCTGACTCTGTAACCCCTCCATCCCCTACACCCTTCCCTGTCTCTGTAACCCCCTTGATCCCCTACACACCTCCATATCTCTGTAACCCCTCCATCCCCTAAACCCCTCCCTGTCTCTGTAACACGTATATCCCCTACACCCCTCCCTGCCTCTGTAACCCCCTCGATCCGCAACACTCCTCCCCGTCTCTGTAACCCCCTCCATCCCCTACACCCCTCCCTGCCTCTGTAACACGTCTATCCCCTACACCCCGTCCTGTCTCTGTAACCCCCTCCATCCACTATGCCCCTCCCTGTCTATGTAACCCCTCCATCCCCTACACCCCTCCCTGTCTCCGTAACACCCTCCATCCCCTACACCCCTCCCTGTCTCTGTAACCCCCTCCATCACCTACACACCTCCTTCTCTCAGTAACCCCTCCATCCTCTACACCCCTTCCTGTCTCTGTAACCCCTCCATCCCCTACACCGCTCCCTGTCTCTGTAACCCCTTCATCCCCTACACCCCTCCGTCTCCGTAAGCTCCTCCATCCCCACACCCCTCCCTGTCTCTGTAACCCCTTCCATACCCAACACCCCTCCCTGTCTCTGTAACCCCCTCCATCACCTACAAACCTCCTTCTCTCAGTAACCCCTCCATTCCCTACACCCCTCCCTGTCTCTGTAACCCCTTCATAACCGACACGCCTCCCTGTCTCTGTAACCCCCTCCATCCCCTACATATCTCACCGTCTCTGTAACCCCTGCATCCCCTACACCCCTCCCTGTCTCTGTAACCCCTCCATCCCCTACACCCCTCCCTGTCTCTGTAACCCCCTCCATCCCCCACACACCTCCCTGTCTCTGTAACCCCTCCATCCCCTACACCCCTCCCTCACTCTGTAACGCATCCATCCCCTGCACCCCTCCCAGTCTCTGTAACCCCCTTGATCCCCTACACCCCTCCCTGTCTCTGTAACCCCTCCATACCCTACACCCCTCCCTGTCTCCGTAACCCCCTCCATCGCCTACACTCCTCCCTGTCTCTGTAACCCCCTCCATCCCCTACATTCCTCCCTCTCTTGTAACTCCAACATCCCCTGTCTCTGTAACCCCTCCATCCCCTACACCTCTCCCTGTCTCTGTAACCCGCTCCATACCCCACACCCCTCCATATCTCTGTAACCCCTCCATCCCCTAAACTCCTCCCTGTCTCGTAACACGTCTATCCCCTACACCCCTCCCTGCCTCTGTAACCCCCTCGATCCGCAACAATCCTCCCCGTCTCTGTAACCCCCTCCATCCTCTACACCCCTCCCTGCCTCTGTAACACGTCTATCCCCTACACCCCGTCCTGTCTCTGTAACCCCCTCCATCCACTATGCCCCTCCCTGTCTATGTAACCCCTCCATCCCCTACACCCCTCCCTGTCTCCGTAACACCCTCCATCCCCTACACCCCTCCCTGTCTATGTAACCACTCCATCCCCTACGCATCCCTCTCTCTGTAACCCCTTCCATACCCAACACCCCCCCTCTCTCTGTAACCCATCCATCCCCGACACCTCTCCCTGTCTCTGTAACCCCCACCACCCCCTACACACCTCCCTGTCTATCTAAACCCTCCATCGCCTACACTCCTCCCTGTCTTTGTAACCCCATCCATCGCCTACACTCCTCCCTGTCTCTGTAACCCCCTCCATCCCCTACACACCTCCCTGTCTCTGTATCCCCTCCATACCCTACACCCCTCCCTGTCTCTGTAACCCCTATATCCCCTACACCCCTTATTGTCTCTGTAACCCCCTCCATCCCCTGCACACCTCCCGGTCTCTGTAAACCCTCCATCCCCTACAACCCTCCGTCTCCGTAACTGCCACCATCCCCACACCCCTCCCTGTATCTGTAACCCCTCCATCCCCTAAATCCCTTCGTCTCCGTAACGGCCACCATCCCCACACCACTCCCTGTATCTGTAACCCCTCCATCCTCCAGACCCCTCCCTGTCTCTAAACCCTTCATCCCCTACAGCCCGCCCTGTCTCTGTAATCCCCTCCATCCCCTACATCCCTCCCCGTCTCTGTAACCCCCTCCATCCCCTACACACCTCCCAGTCTCAGTAACCCCTCCATCCCCTACACCCCTCCCTGTCTCTGTAACCCCTCCATCCCCTACACCCCTCCCTGTCTCTGTAACCCCCTCCATCACCTACACTCCTCCCTGTCTTTGTTAACACTCCATCCTCTACACCCCTCCCTGTCTCTGTAACACCTCCATCCCCTACACGCCTCCCTGTCTCTGTAACCCCCTCCATCCCCTACACCCCTCCCTGTCTCTGTAACCCCTCCATCCCCTACACCCCTCCCTGCATCTGTAACCCCCTCGATCCCCAACACACCTCCCTGTCTCTGGAACCCCTCCATCCCCTACACCCCTCACTGTCTCTGTAACCCCCTGCATCCCCTACACCCCCTCCTGTCTCTGTAACCCCCTCCATCCCCTACACCCCTCCCTGTCTCTGTAACCCCCTCCATCACCTACACTCCTCCCTGTCTTTGTTAACACTCCATCCTCTACACCCCTCCCTGTCTCTGTAACACCTCCATCCCCTACACGCCTCCCTGCATCTGTAACCCCCTCGATCCCCAACACACCTCCCTGTCTCTGTA
>NW_027276419.1:0-39858 GCF_030028105.1 Mobula birostris | reverse complement strand
TCCTGGAATACATCCAGTAACTCCATCTCCCCAGAACATATCCAGTAACTCCATTCCCCCAGAATACATCCAGTACCTCCATCTTCCCGGAACACATCCAGTAACTCCATCCCCCTGCAATACATCCAGTAACTCCATCCACCTCAAAATACATACAGCAACTCCATCCCCCTGGAATACACCCAGAACCTCCATTTCCCCGGAATACATCCAGTAACTCCATCTACCAGAATACATCCTGTAACTCCAAGCCCCTGGAATACATCCAGTAACAGCCAACCACCTCAAAATACATCCAGTAACTCCATCCCCACAGAATACATCCAGTAACTCCAACTCCCTGGAATACATTCAGTAACTCCATCTCCGCGGAATAAATCCAGAAACTCTATCTCTCCGGAATTCATCCAGTAACTCTTTCTCCCCAGAATACATCCAGTAACTCCATCCTGCTCAGAATACATGCAGTAAATCCATACCTCCGGAATACATCACGTAACTCAATCTCCCCGGAATACATCCAGTAACTACTGAATACATCCCATAACTCCATCCCCCTCGGAATACATCCAGTAACTCCATCACCCTGGAATACATCCAGTAACTCCTTCCCCCTGGAATACATACAGGAACTCCATCTCCTCGGAATACATCCAGTAACTCCATCATCCCAGAATACATCCAGTAAGTCCATCTCCCCGGAATACATCCAGTAACTCCATCCCCCCGGAATACATCCCGTAACTCCATCCACCTCAGAATACATACAGCAACTCCTTCTCCCTGGAATACATCCAGTAACTCCATCTCCCAGAATACATCCTGTAACTCCATCCCCCTGGAATACATCCAGTAACTCCATCCACCTCAGAATAAATCCAGTAACTCCATCCCTCCGGAATACATCCAGTAACTCCATCCCCCCGGAATACATCCAGTAACCCCATCTCCCCGGAATACATCCAGTAACTACTGAATACATCCAATAACTCCATCCCCCTCGGAATACATCCAGTAAATCCACCCCTCCGGAATACATCACATAATTCAATCTCCCCGGAATACATCCAGTAACTACTGAATACATCCCATAACTCCATCCCCCTCGGAATACATCCAGTAACTCCATCACCCTGGAATACATCCAGTAACTCCTTCCCCCTGGAATACATCCAGGAACTCCATCACCTCGGAATACATCCAGTAACTCCATCATCCCAGAATACATCCAGTAACTCCCTCTCCCTGGAATACATCCAGCAACTCCATCTCCCCGGAATACATCCAGAAACTCTTTCTGCCTGGAATACATCCAATAACTCCATCCAGCTCAGAATACTTCCAGTAACTCCATCCCTCCGGAATACATCCTGTAACTCAATCTCCTCAGAATACATCCAGTAACTCCATCTCCCCGGAATACATCCAGTAACTACAGAATACATCCAATAACTCCATCCCCCTTGGAATACATCCAGTAACTCGAATCCCCCAGAATACATCCAGTAACTCCATCCCTCCGGAATACATCCAGTAACTGCATACCCCCAGAATACATCCAGTAACTCCATTCCCCTGGAATACATCCCGTAACTCCATCCACCTCGGTATACATACAGTAACTACATCTCCCCGAAATACATCCAGTAACTCTTTCTCCCCAGAATACATCCAGTACCTCCATCCTCCTCAGAATACATCCAGTAAATCCATCCCTCCAGAATACATCACGTAACTCAATCTCCCCGGAATACATCCAGTAACTACTGAATACATCCCATAACTCCATCCCCCTCGGAATACATCCAGGTACTCCATCACCGTGGAATACATCCAGTAACTCCTTCCCCCTGGAATACATCCAGGAACTCCATCTCCTCGGAATACATCCAGTAACTCCATCATCCCAGAATACATCCAGTAAGTCCATCTCCCCGGAATACATCCAGTAACTCCATCCCCCCGGCATACATCCAGTAACTCTAAATCCCCGGAATACATCCAGTAACTCTATCTTCCTGGAATACATGCAGTAACTCCATCCCCCCAGAATGCATCAAGTAACTCCCTCTCCCTGGAATACATCCAGCAACTCCATCTCCCCGGAATACATCCAGAAACTCCTTCAGCCCGGAATACATCCAGTAGCTCCATCCACCTCAGAATGCATCCAGTATCTCCATCCCGCCGGAATACATCCAGTAACTCCATCCCCCCGGAATAGATCCTGGAACTCCATCTCCCCGGTGTAAATACAGTAACTCCATCCACGAGGAATACATCCATTAACACCATCTCCTCGGAATACATCCAGTAACTCCATCCCCTTGGAATACATCCAGTAACTCCATCCCCCCGGAATACATCCAGTAACTCCATCTCCTCGGAATACATCCAGTAAGTCCATCCCCCCGGAATACCTCCAGTAACTCCATCCCCCTGGAATACATCCAGTAACTCCATCCACCTGGGAATACATCCAGCAACTACATCTCCCCGGAGTACATCCAGTAACTCCATCCCCCCAGTATATATCCAGTAACTCCATCTCCCTGCAATGCATCCATCAACTCCATCTCCCTGGAATACATCCAGAAACTCCTTCTGCCCGGAATACATCCAGTAGCTCAATCCACCTCAAAATACATCCAGTATCTCCATCCCCCCGGAATACATCCAGTAACTCCATTCACCCGGAATACATCCAGTAACTCCATCTCCCCAGAATACATCCAGTAACTTCATCTCCCCGGAATACATACAGCAACTCCATCCCCTTGGAATACATCCAGTAACTCCATCTCCCCAGAATACATCCAGTAATTCCTGATTACATCCAGTAACTCTATCTTCCCAGTATACATCCAGTAACTGCATCCCCTCGGAATACATCCAGTAACTCCATCCCCCCGCAATACATCCAGTAACTCCATTCACCCGGAATACATCCAGTAACTCCATCTCCCCAGAATACATCCAGTAACTCCATCTCCCCGGAATACATCCAGTAAATCCATCCCCCCTAAATACATCCAGTAACTCCATCTCCCTCGAATACATCCAGTAACTCCATCTCCTCGGAATACATCCAGTAACTCCATCCCCCCGGAATACATCCAGTAACTCCATCCCCCTGGAATATCTGCAGGAACTCCATCCCCCTGGAATACATCCAGGAACTCCATCACCCCCAATACATCCAGTAACTGCATCCCCCTCGGAATACATCCAGGCACTCCGTATCCCTGGAGCACATCCAGTAACTCCATCCCCCCGGAATAATCCAGTAACTCCTGAATACATCCAGTAACTCCATCTCCCCAAAATACATCTGGTAAATCCATCCCCCTGGAATATATCCAGTAACTCCATCCCCGCAGAATACACCCAGTAACTCCATCTCCTCGGAATACATCCAGTAACTCCATCCCCCAGGAATACATCCAGTAACTCCATCTGCCAGGAATATATCCAGTAACTCCATCCCCCTCGGAATACATCCAGTAACTCGAATCCCCCGGAATACATCCAGTAACTCCATCCCCCCGGAAAATATCCAGTAACTCCATCCCCCTGGAATACATCCCGTAACTCCATCCACCTCAGAATACATCCAGTAACAACATCCCCCCGGCATACATCCAGTAACTCTAAATCCCCGGAATACATCCAGTAACTCTATCTTCCCGGAATACATCCTGTATCTCCATCCCCCCAGAATACATCCTGTAACTCCATCTCCTCGGAATACATCCAGTAGCTACATCCCTCCGAGGAATACATCCAATAACTCCATCCCCCCAGAATACATCCAGTAACTCCAACTCCCTGGAATACATCCAGTAACTCCATCTCCACGGAATAAACCAAGAAATTCCATCTCCCCGGAATTCATCCAGTAACTCTTTCTTCCCAGAATACATCCAGTAACTCCATCCTCCTCAGAATACATCCAGTAAATCCATCCCTCCGGAATACATCACGTAACTCAATCTCCCCGGAATACATCCAGTAACTACTGAATACATCCCATAACTCCATCCCCCTCGGAATACATCCAGTAACTCCATCACCCTGGAATACATTCAGTAACTCCTTCCCCCTGGAATACACCCAGCAACTCCATCACCCAGGAAGAATCCAGTAACGCCTCAATACATCCAGTGACTCCATCTCCCCAGTATACATCCAGTAACTCGATCCCCTCGGAATACATCCAGTAACTCCATCCCCCCGGAATACATCCAGTAACTCCATCTCCCCAGAATACATCCATTAACTCCATCCCCCCGGAATACATCCAGCAACTCCATCTTCCCGGAATACAACCAGTAACTCCTGAATACATCCAGTAACTTCATCTCCCCAGAATACATCCATTAACTCCATCCCCCCGGAATACATACAGCAACTCCATCCCCTTGGAATACATCCAGTAACTCCATCTCCCCAGAATACATCCAGTAATTCCTGATTACATCCAGTAACTCCATCTCCCCAGTATACATACAGTAACTGCATCCCCTCGGAATACATCCAGTAACTCCATCTCCCCGGAATACATCCAGTAACTACTGACTACATCCAATAACTCCATCCCCCTCGGAATACATCCAGAAACTCCATCCCCGCGGAATACATCCAGTAACTCCATCCCCCTGGAATAGATCCAGTAACTCCATCTCCCTAGAATACATACAGTAACTCCTTCTCCCCGGAATACTTCCAGTAACACCATCCCCTGGAACACATCCAGTAACTCCATCTCCTCGGAATGCATCCAGTAACACCATCCCCCTGAAATACATCCAGTAACTCCATCTCCCACGGAATACATCCAATAACACCATTCGCCCGGAATACATCCAGTAACTCCATCCCCCCGGAATACATCCCGTAACTCCATCCCCCTGTATTATATCCAGTAATTCCATCCACCTGGGAATACATCCAGTAACTACATCTCCCCGGAATACATCCAGTAACACTATCTCCCCGGAATACATCCAGTAACTCCATCCCCCTGGAATAATCCAGTAACTCCTGAATACATCCAGTAACTCCATCTCCCCAGTATACATCCATTAACTCCATCCCCCCGGAATACATCCAGTAACTCCATCCCCCCGGAATACATCCAGAAACTCCATCTCCACGGAATACATGCAGTAACTCCATCAACTCGGAATACATACAGTAACTCCCTCAACCCAGAATACATCAAATAATTCCATCTCCTCGGAAAACATCCAGTAACACTATCCACCTGAATACATTCAGTAACTACTGAATACATCCAATAACTCCATCCACCGCGGAATACATCCAGTAACTCGATCCGCCCGGAATACATCCAGTAACTCCATCCCCCCAGAATACGTCCAGTAACACCAGCCCCCTGGAATACATCCAGTAACTCCATCCCCCTGGAATATATCCAGGAACTCCATTTCCTCGGAAAACATCCAGTAACTCCATCACCCCAGAATACATCCAGAAAGTCCATCTCCCCGGAATACATCCAGTAATTCCATCCCCCGAGAATACATGCAATAACTCCATCCCCCTGGAATACATCCGGTAACACCATCCCCCCTTAATACATCCTGTAACTCCATCTCCCTCAGAATACATCCAGGAACTCCATCCCCCTGGAATACATCCATTAACTCCATCTCCTCGGAATACATCCAGTAACTCCATCCCGCCGGAATACATCCAGTAACTCCATCTCCCTAGAATAAATCCAGTAACTCCATCTCCTCGGAATACATTAGGTAACACCATCTCCCCGGAATACTTCCAGTAACTCCATCCACCTCAGAATACATCCAGTAACTCCATCTCCACGGAATACATCCAGTAACTCCACCTCCACGGAGTACATCCAGTAACTCCATCTCCTCGGAATACATACAGTAACTCAATCCCCGCAGAATACATCCATAACTCCATCCCCCCGGAATACATCCAGTAACTCCACCTCCCCAGAATACATAAAGTAACACCAGCCCCCTGGAATACATCCAGTAACTCAATCCCCCTGGAATATATCCAGGAAATCCATCTCCTCGGAATACACCCTGTAACTCCATCACCCCAGAATACATCCAGGAACTACATCCCCCCGGAATACATCCAGCAACTCTAAATCCCCGGAATAAATCCAGTAACTCTATCTTCACGAAATACATCCAGTAACTCCATCCCCCCCAGAATACATCCAGTAACTCCCTCTCCTTGGAATACATCCAGCAACTCCATCTCCCCGGAATACATCCAGAAACTCCTTCTGCCCGGAATACATCCAGTAACTCCATCCACCTCAGAATACTTCCAGTAACTCCATTCCTCTGGAATACATCCTGTAACTCTATCTCGTCAGAATACATCCAGTAACTCCATCTCCCCTGAATACATCCAGTAACTACAGAATACATCCAATAACTCCATCCCCCTTGGAATACATCCAGTAACTCGAATGCCCCAGAATACATCCAGTAACTCCATCCCCCCGGAATACATCCAGTAACTGCATCCCCCCAGAATACATCCAGTAACTGCATTCCCCTGGAATACATCCCGTAACTCCATCCACCTCGGTATACATACAGTAACTACATCTCCCCGAAATACATCCAGTAACTCTCACTCCCTGGAATACATCCAGTAACTCTATCTTCCTGGAATACATCCAGTAACTCCATCTTCCCGGAATACATCCAGTAACTCCATCCCCCTGGAACACATCCAGTAATTCCATCCCGCCAGAATACATCCAGTAACTCCAACTCCCTGGAATACATCCAGTAACTCCATCTCCGCGGAATAAATCCAGAAACTCCATCACCCCGGAATTCAACCAGTAACTCTTTCTCCCCAGAATACATCCAGTAACTCCATCCTCCTCAGAATACATCCAGTAAATCCATCCCTCCGGAATACATCACGTAACTCAATCTCCCTGAAATATATCCAGTAAATCCATCTCCCCGGAATACATACACTAACTGCATCTCCTTGGAATACATCCAGTAACTCCATCTCCCCGGAATACATCCAGTAACTCCTTCTCCCCGGAATACATCCACTAACTCCATCTCCCCGGAATACATCCAGGAACTCCATCTCCCAGAATACATCCAGTAACTCCATACCCCTGGAATACATCCAGTAACTCCATCCACCTCAGAATACATCCAGTAACTCCAACCCTCCGGAATACATCCAATAACTCCATTCCCCCGGAATACATCCAGTAACTCCATCTCCCCGGAATACATCCAGTAACTACTGAATACATCGAATAACTCCATCCCCCTCGGAATACATCCAGTAACCCCATCTCCCTGGAATACATCCATTAACTCCATCTCCTCGGAATACATCCAGTAACTCCATCCCCCCGGAATACATCCAGTAACTCCATCCCCCTGGAATATCTGCAGTAACTCCATCCCCCTGGAATACATCCAGGAACTCCATCACCCCCAATACATCCAGTAACTACATCTCCCCAGAATACACCCAGTAACTCCAACCCCCCGGAATACATCCAGTAACTCCATCTGCCAGGAATATATCCAGTAACTCCATCTCCCCGGAATATATCCAGTAACTTCTTCTCCCCGGAATACATCCAGTAACTCCATCTCCCCGAAATACATCCAGTAACACAATCTCCCAGAATACATCCAGAAACTCCATTCCCCTGGAATACATCCAGTAACTCCATCCACCTCAGAATACATCCAGTAACTCCATCCCTCCGGAATGCATCCTGTAACTCAATCTTCTCGGAATACATCCAGTAACTCTATCCCCCCGGAATACATCCAGTAACTCCATCTCCCCAGAATACATCCAGTAACTACAGAATACATCCAATAACTCCATCCCCCTCGGAATACATCCAGTAACTCGAATCCCCCGGAATACATCCAGTAACTCCATCCCCCCGGAATATATCCAGTAACTCCTTCCTCCTGGAATACATCCCGTAACATCTAGCACATCTAGTAAATCCATCCCCCTGGAATACATCCAGTAACTCCATCTCCCCGGAATACAGACAGTAACTCCATCCCCATCGGAATACATCCAGTATATCCATCTCCCCGGAATACATCCAGTAACTCCATCTCCCCAGAATACACCCAGTAACTCAATCCCCCCGGAATACATCCAGTAACTCCATCTGCCAGGAATATATCCAGTAACTCCATCTCCCCGGAATACATCCAGTTACTCCATTCACCCGGAATACATCCAGTAACTCCATCTCCCCAGAATACATCCAGTAACTCCATCTCCCCAGAATACATCCAGTAAATCCATCCCCCCTAAATACATCCAGTAACTCCATCTCCCTGGAATACATCCCGTAACCCCATCTCCTCGGAATGCATCCAGTAACTTCATCCCCCCGGAATACATACAGTAACTCCATCCCCCTGTATTACATCCAGTAATTCCATCCACCTGGGAATACATCCAGTAACTACATCTCCCCGGAATACACCCAGTAACACTATCTCCCCGGAATACATCCAGTAACTCCATCCCCCTGGAATAATCCAGTAACTCCTGAATACATCCAGTAACTCCATCTCCCCAGTATACATCCATTAACTCCATCCCGCCCGGAATACATCCAGTAACTCCATCCCCCCGGAATACATCCAGAAACTCCATCTCCCCGAAATACATCCAGTAACACAATCTCCCAGAATACATCCAGAAACTCCATTCCCCTGGAATACATCCAGTAACTCCATCCACCTCAGAATACATCCAGTAACTCCATCCCTCCGGAATGCATCCTGTAACTCAATCTTCTCGGAATACATCCAGTAACTCTATCCCCCCGGAATACATCCAGTAACTCCATCTCCCCAGAATACATCCAGTAACTACAGAATACATCCAATAACTCCATCCCCCTCGGAATACATCCAGTAACTCGAATCCCCCGGAATACATCCAGTAACTCCATCCCCCCGGAATATATCCAGTAACTCCTTCCTCCTGGAATACATCCCGTAACATCTAGCACATCTAGTAAATCCATCCCCCTGGAATACATCCAGTAACTCCATCTCCCCGGAATACAGACAGTAACTCCATCCCCATCGGAATACATCCAGTATATCCATCTCCCCGGAATACATCCAGTAACTCCATCTCCCCAGAATACACCCAGTAACTCAATCCCCCCGGAATACATCCAGTAACTCCATCTGCCAGGAATATATCCAGTAACTCCATCTCCCCGGAATACATCCAGTTACTCCATTCACCCGGAATACATCCAGTAACTCCATCTCCCCAGAATACATCCAGTAACTCCATCTCCCCAGAATACATCCAGTAAATCCATCCCCCCTAAATACATCCAGTAACTCCATCTCCCTGGAATACATCCCGTAACCCCATCTCCTCGGAATGCATCCAGTAACTTCATCCCCCCAGAATACATACAGTAACTCCATCCCCCTGTATTACATCCAGTAATTCCATCCACCTGGGAATACATCCAGTAACTACATCTCCCCGGAATACATCCAGTAACACTATCTCCCCGGAATACATCCAGTAACTCCATCCCCCTGGAATAATCCAGTAACTCCTGAATACATCCAGTAACTCCATCTCCCCAGTATACATCCATTAACTCCATCCCGCCCGGAATACATCCAGTAACTCCATCCCCCCGGAATACATCCAGAAACTCCATCTCCACGGAATACATGCAGTAACTCCATCAACTCGGAATACATACAGTAACTCCCTCAACCCAGAATACATCCAATAATTCCATCTCCTCGGAAAACATCCAGTAACACTATCCACCTGAATACATCCAGTAACTACTGAATACATCCAATAACTCCATCCCCCGCGGAATACATCCAGTAACTCGATCCGCCCGGAATACATCCAGTAACTCCATCCCCCCAGAATACATCCAGTAACACCAGCCCCCTGGAATACATCCAGTAACTCCATCCCCCTGGAATATATCCAGGAACTCCATTTCCTCGGAAAACATCCAGTAACTCCATCACCCCAGAATACATCCAGAAAGTCCATCTCCCCGGAATACATCCAGTAATTCCATCCCCCGAGAATACATGCAATAACTCCATCCCCCTGGAATACATCCAGTAACACCATCCCCCCTTAATACATCCTGTAACTCCATCTCCTCAGAATACATCCAGCAACTCCATCCCCATCAGAATACATCCAATAACTCCATCCCCCGTAATACATCCAGTAACTCCATCTCCTCAGAATAAATCTAGTAACTCCATCCCCACGGAATACATCCATTAACTACATCTCCCTCAGAATACATCCAGGAACTCCATCCCCCTGGAATACATCCATTAACTCCATCTCCTCGGAATACATCCAGTAACTCCATCCCGCCGGAATACATCCAGTAACTCCATCTCCCTAGAATAAATCCAGTAACTCCATCTCCTCGGAATACATTAGGTAACACCATCTCCCCGGAATACTTCCAGTAACTCCATCCACCTCAGAATACATCCAGTAACTCCATCTCCACGGAATACATCCAGTAACTCCACCTCCACGGAGTACATCCAGTAACTCCATCTCCTCGGAATACATACAGTAACTCAATCCCCGCAGAATACATCCATAACTCCATCCCCCCGGAATACACCCTGTAACTCCATCACCCCAGAATACATCCAGGAACTACATCCTCCCGGAATACATCCAGCAACTCTAAATCCCCGGAATAAATCCAGTAACTCTATCTTCCCGAAATACATCCAGTAACTCCATCCCCCCGAGAATACATCCAGTAACTCCCTCTCCTTGGAATACATCCAGCAACTCCATCTCCCCGGAATACATCCAGAAACTCCATCCACCTCAGAATACTTCCAGTAACTCCATTCCTCCGGAATACATCCTGTAACTCTATCTCCTCAGAATACATCCAGTAACTCCATCTCCCCTGAATACATCCAGTAACTACAGAATACATCCAATAACTCCATCCCCCTTGGAATACATCCAGTAACTCGAATGCCCCAGAATACATCCAGTAACTCCATCCCCCCGGAATACATCCAGTAACTGCATCCCCCCAGAATACATCCAGTAACTGCATTCCCCTGGAATACATCCCGTAACTCCATCCACCTCGGTATACATACAGTAACTACATCTCCCCGAAATACATCCAGTAACTCTCACTCCCTGGAATACATCCAGTAACTCTATCTTCCTGGAATACATCCAGTAACTCCATCTCCCCTGAATATATCCAGTAACTCCATTTCCCCAGAATACATCCAGTATCTCCATCTTCCCGGAATACATCCAGTAACTCCATCCCCCTGGAATACATCCAGTAATTCCATCCCGCCAGAATACATCCAGTAACTCCAACTCCCTGGAATACATCCAGTAACTCCATCTCCCCGGAATACATCCAGTAACTACTGAATACATCGAATAACTCCATCCCCCTCGGAATACATCCAGTAACTCCATCCCCCCGGAATACATCCAGTAACTGCATCCCCCCGGAATAGATCCAGTAACTCCATCTCCCTGGAATACATCCTGTAACTCCATCCACCTCAGAATACATCCAGTAACTCCAACCCTCCGGAATACATCCAGTAACTCCATCCCCCCGGAATACATCCAGTAACTCCATCCCCCCGGAATACATTCAGTAACTACATCTCCTCTGAATGCATCCAGTAACTCCATCCCCCCGGAATACATCCAGTAACTCCATCTCCCATGGAATAAATCCAGTAACACCATCCCCGTGGAATAGATCCAGTAACTCCATCTCCCTAGAATACATCCAGTAACTCATTCTCCCCGGAATACTTCCAGTAACTCCATCCCCTGGAATACATCCAGTAACTCCATCTCCTCGGAATGCATCCAGTAACGCCATCCCCCCGAAATACATCCAGTAACTCCATCTCCCACGGAATACATCCAATAACACCATCCGCCGGGAATACATCCAGTAACTCCATCCCCCCAGAATACATCCAGTAATTCCATCCCCCTGTATTACATCCAGTAACCCCATCTCCCTGGAATACATCCAGTAACTCCATCTCCTCGGAATACATCCAGTAACTCCATCCCCCCGGAATACATCCAGTAACTCCATCCCCCTGGAATATCTGCAGTAACTCCATCCCCCTGGAATACATCCAGAAACTCCATCACCCCCAATACATCCAGTAACTACATCTCCCCAGAATACACCCAGTAACTCCATCCCCCCGGAATACATCCAGTAACTCCATCTGCCAGGAATATATCCAGTAACTCCATCTCCCAGGAATACATCCAGTAACTTCTTCTCCCCGGAATACATCCAGTAACTCCATCTCCCCGAAATACATCCAGCAACACAATCTCCCAGAATACATCCAGAAACTCCATTCCCCTGGAATACATCCAGTAACTCCATCCACCTCAGAATACATCCAGTAACTCCATCCCTCCGGAATGCATCCTGTAACTCAATCTCCTCGGAATACATCCAGTAACTCTATCCTCCTGGAATACATCCAGTAACTCCATCTCCCCAGAATACATCCAGTAACTACAGAATACATCCAATAACTCCATCCCCCTCGGAATACATCCAGTAACTCGAATCCCCCGGAATACATCCAGTAACTCCATCCCCCCGGAATATATCCAGAAACTCCATCCTCCTGGAATACATCCCGTAACATCTAGCACATCTAGTAAATCCATCCCCCTGGAATACATCCAGTAACTCCATCTCCCCGGAATACAGACAGTAACTCCATCCCCATCGGAATACATCCAGTATATCCATCTCCCCGGAATACATCCAGTAACTCCATCTCCCCAGAATACACCCAGTAACTCAATCCCCCCGGAATACATCCAGTAACTCCATCTGCCAGGAATATATCCAGTAAATCCATCTCCCCGGAATACATCCAGTTAATCCATTCACCCGGAATACATCCAGTAACTCCATCTCCCCAGAATACATCCAGTAACTCCATCTCCCCAGAATACATCCAGTAAATCCATCCCCCCTAAATACATCCAGTAACTCCATCTCCCTGGAATACATCCAGTAACCCCATCTCCTCGGAATGCATCCAGTAACTTCATCCCCCCGGAATACATACAGTAACTCCATCCCCCTGTATTACATCCAGTAACTCCATCCACCTGGGAATACATCCAGTAACTACATCTCCCCGGAATACATCCAGTAACACTATCTCCCCGGAATACATCCAGTAACTCCATCCCCCTGGAATAATCCAGTAACTCCTGAATACATCCAGTAACTCCATCCATCTCCCCAGTATACATCCATTAACTCCATCCCCCCGGAATACATCCAGTAACTCCATCCCCCCGGAATACATCCAGAAACTCCATCTCCACGGAACACATGCAGTAACTCCATCAACTCGGAATACATACAGTAACTCCCTCAACCCAGAATGCATCCAATAATTCCATCTCCTCGGAAAACATCCAGTAACACTATCCACCTGAATACATCCAGTAACTACTGAATACATCCAATAACTCCATCCTCCGAGGAATACATCCAGTAACTCGATCCGCCCGGAATACATCCAGTAACTCCATCACCCCAGAATACATCCAGTAACACCAGCCCCCTGGAATACATCCAGCAACTCCATCCCCCTGGAATATATCCAGGAACTCCATTTCCTTGGAAAACATCCAGTAACTCCATCACCCCAGAATACATCCAGAAAGTCCATCTCCCCGGAATACATCCAGTAATTCCATCCCCCGAGAATACATGCAATAACTCCATCCCCCTGGAATACATCCAGTAACACCATCCCCCCGGAATACATCCTGTAACTCCATCTCCTCAGAATACATCCAGCAACTCCATCCCCATCAGAATACATCCAATAACTCCATCCCCCGTAATACATCCAGTAACTCCATCTCCTCAGACTACATCTAGTAACTCCATCCCCACGGAATACATCCATTAACTACATCTCCCTCAGAATACATCCAGGAACTCCATCCCCCTGGAATACATCCATTAACTCCATCTCCTCGGAATACATCCAGTAACTCCATCCCGCCGGAATACATCCAGTAACTCCATCTCCCTAGAATAAATCCAGTAACTCCATCTCCTCGGAATACATTAGGTAACACCATCTCCCCGGAATACTTCCAGTAACTCCATCCACCTCAGAATACATCCAGTAACTCCATCTCCACGGAATACATCCAGTAACTCCATCTCCACGGAGTACATCCAGTAACTCCATCTCCTCGGAATACATACAGTAACTCAATCAACGCAGAATACATCCATAACTCCATCCCCCCGGAATACATCCAGTAACTCCACCTCCCCAGAATACATCCAGTAACACCAGCCCCCTGGAATACATCCAGTAACTCAATCCCCCTGGAATATATCCAGGAACTCCATCTCCTCGGAATACACCCTGTAACTCCATCACCCCAGAATACATCCAGAAAGTCCATCTCCCCAGAATACATCCAGTAACTCCATCCCTCGAGAATACATGCAATAACTCCATCCCCCTGGAATACATCCAGTAACGCCATCTCCTCAGACTACATCTAGTAACTCCATCCCCCCGGAATACATCCAGTAACTCCATCCACTTCAAAATATATCCAGTAACTCCAGCCCCCAAGAATACATACAGTAACTCCATCTCCCTGGAATATATCTAGTAACTCCATCCCCCCGGAATACATCCAGTATCTCCATCCCCCGGAATACATCCAGTAACTCCATCTCCCACGGAATACATCCAGTAACTCCATCCCCCCAGAATACATCCAGTAACTCCATCTCCTCGGAATACATCCAGTAACTCCCTCCCCCCGGAATACCTCCAGTAACTCCATCTCCCCAGAATACATCCAGTAAATCCATCCCCCCTAAATACATCCAGTAACTCCATCTCCCTGGAATACATCCAGTAACCCCATCTCCTCGGAATGCATCCAGTAACTTCATCCCCCCGGAATACATACAGTAACTCCATCCCCCTGTATTACATCCAGTAACTCCATCCACCTGGGAATACATCCAGTAACTGCATCTCCCCGGAATACATCCAGTAACACTATCTCCCCGGAATACATCCAGTAACTCCATCCCCCTGGAATAATCCAGTAACTCCTGAATACATCCAGTAACTCCATCTCCCCAGTATACATCCATTAACTCCATCCCCCCGGAATACATCCAGTAACTCCATCCCCCCGGAATACATCCAGAAACTCCATCTCCACGGAACACATGCAGTAACTCCATCAACTCGGAATACATACAGTAACTCCCTCAACCCAGAATGCATCCAATAATTCCATCTCCTCGGAAAACATCCAGTAACACTATCCACCTGAATACATCCAGTAACTACTGAATACATCCAATAACTCCATCCTCCGAGGAATACATCCAGTAACTCGATCCGCCCGGAATACATCCAGTAACTCCATCACCCCAGAATACATCCAGTAACACCAGCCCCCTGGAATACATCCAGTAACTCCATCCCCCTGGAATATATCCAGGAACTCCATTTCCTCGGAAAACATCCAGTAACTCCATCACCCCAGAATACATCCAGAAAGTCCATCTCCCCGGAATACATCCAGTAATTCCATCCCCCGAGAATACATGCAATAACTCCATCCCCCTGGAATACATCCAGTAACACCATCCCCCCGGAATACATCCTGTAACTCCATCTCCTCAGAATACATCCAGCAACTCCATCCCCATCAGAATACATCCAATAACTCCATCCCCCGTAATACATCCAGTAACTCCATCTCCTCAGACTACATCTAGTAACTCCATCCCCACGGAATACATCCATTAACTACATCTCCCTCAGAATACATCCAGGAACTCCATCCCCCTGGAATACATCCATTAACTCCATCTCCTCGGAATACATCCAGTAACTCCATCCCGCCGGAATACATCCAGTAACTCCATCTCCCTAGAATAAATCCAGTAACTCCATCTCCTCGGAATACATTAGGTAACACCATCTCCCCGGAATACTTCCAGTAACTCCATCCACCTCAGAATACATCCAGTAACTCCATCTCCACGGAATACATCCAGTAACTCCATCTCCACGGAGTACATCCAGTAACTCCATCTCCTCGGAATACATACAGTAACTCAATCCCCGCAGAATACATCCATAACTCCATCCCCCCGGAATACATCCAGTAACTCCACCTCCCCAGAATACATCCAGTAACACCAGCCCCCTGGAATACATCCAGTAACTCAATCCCCCTGGAATATATCCAGGAACTCCATCTCCTCGGAATACACCCTGTAACTCCATCACCCCAGAATACATCCAGAAAGTCCATCTCCCCAGAATACATCCAGTAACTCCATCCCTCGAGAATACATGCAATAACTCCATCCCCCTGGAATACATCCAGTAACGCCATCTCCTCAGACTACATCTAGTAACTCCATCCCCCCGGAATACATCCAGTAACTCCATCCACTTCAAAATATATCCAGTAACTCCAGCCCCCAAGAATACATACAGTAACTCCATCTCCCTGGAATATATCTAGTAACTCCATCCCCCCGGAATACATCCAGTATCTCCATCCCCCGGAATACATCCAGTAACTCCATCTCCCACGGAATACATCCAGTAACTCCATCCCCCCAGAATACATCCAGTAACTCCATCTCCTCGGAATACATCCAGTAACTCCCTCCCCCCGGAATACCTCCAGTAACTCCATCCCCCTGGAATACATCCAGTAACTCCATCCACCTGGGAATACATCCAGCAACTACATCTCCCCGGAATACATCCAGTAACTCTATCTCCCCGGAATACACCCAGCAACTCCATCACCCTGGAAGAATCCAGTAACGCCTCAATACATCCAGTAACTCCATCTCCATGGAAAACATCCAGTAACTCCAACTCCTCGGAATACATACAGTAACTCCATCCACCCAGAATACATCCAGTAATTCCATCTCCTCGGAATACATCCAGTAACTCTATCCACCTCAATACATCTAGTAACTACTGAATACATCCAATAACTCCATCCCCCTCGGAATAAATCCAGTAACTCCATCCCCCCAGAATGCATCCATTAACTCCATCCCCCCGGAATACATCCAGCAACTCCATCTTCCCGGAATACAACCAGTAACTCCTGAATACATCCAGTAACTTCATCTCCCCAGAATACATACATTAACTCCATCCCCCCGGAATACATACAGCAACTCAGTCCCCCTGGAATACATCCAGTAACTCCATCTCCCCAGAATAAATCCAGTAATTCCTGATTACATCCAAGTAACTCCATCTCCCCAGTATACATCCAGTAACAGCATCCCTCCGGAATACATCCAGTAACTCCATCTCCCCGGAATACATCCAGTAACTCCATCTCCCCAGTATACATCCAGTAAGTCCATTCCCCCGGAATAAATCCAGTAACTCCATCACCATCGGAATACATCCAGTAAATCCATCCCCTTGGAATACATCGTGTAACTCTATCTCCCCAGTATACATGCAGTAATTACCGAATACATCCAGTAACTCCATCTCCTCGGAATACATCCAGTAACTCCATCCCCCCGGAATACGTACAGCAACTCCATCCCCCTGGAATACATCCAGTAACTCCATCTCCCCAGAATACATCCAGTAATTCCTGATTACATCCTGTAACTCCATCTCCCCAGTATACATCCAGTAACTGCATCCCCCCGGAATACATCCAGCAACTCCATCTCCCCGGAATACATCCAGTAACTACTGAATAAATCCAATAACATCATCCCCCTCGGAATACATCCAGTAACTCCATCCCCCCGGAATACATCCAGTAACTCCATCCCCCTGGAATAGATCCAGGAACTGCATCTCCCCGGAATACATCCAGTAACTACTTCTCCCCGGAATACTTCCAGTAACTCCATCCCCCCGGAATACATCCAGTAACTCCATCTCCTCGGAATGCATCCAGTAACACCATCCCCCCGAAATACATCCAGTAACTCCATCTCCCACGGAATACATCCAATAACACCATCCGCCCGGAATACATCCAGTAACTCCATCCCCCCGGAATACATCCAGTAACTCCATCACCCTGTATTACATCCAGTAAATCAATCCACCTGGGAATACATCCAGTAACTACATCTCCCCGGAATACATCCAGTAACACTATCTCCCCGGAATACATCCAGTAACTCCATCCCCCTGGAATAATCCACTATCTCCTGAATACATCCAGTAACTCCATCTCCCCAGTATACATCCATTAACTCCATCCCCCCGGAATACATCCAGTAACTCCATCCCCCCGGAATACATCAAGAAACTCCATCTCCACGGAATACATGCAGTAACTCCATCTCCTCGGAATACATACAGTAACTCCCTCAACCCAGAATACATCCAATAATTCCATCTCCTCGGAATACATCCAGTAACACTATCCACCTGAATACATCCAGTAACTACTGAATACATCCAATAACTCCATCCCCCGTGGAATACATCCAGTAACTCGATCCGCCCGGAATACATCCAGTAACTCCATCCCTCCAGAATACATCCAGTAACACCAGCCCCCTGGAATACATCCAGTAACTCCATCCCCCTGGAATATATCCAGGAACTCCATTTCCTCGGAATACATCCAGTAACTCCATCACCCCAGAATACATCCAGAAAGTCCATCTCACCGGAATACATCCAGTAATTCCATCCCCCGAGAATACATGCAATAACTCCATCCCCCTGGAATACATCCAGTAACACCATCCCCCCGGAATACATCCTGTAACTCCATCTCCTCAGAAGACATCCAGCAACTCCATCCCCATCATAATATATCCAATAACTCCATCCCCCGTAATACATCCAGTAACTCCATCTCCTCAGACTACATCTAGTAACTCCATCCCCCCGGAATACATCCATTAACTACATCTCCCTCAGAATACATCCAGAAAGTCCATCTCCTCGGAATACATCCAGTAACTCCATCCCCCGAGAATACATGCAATAACTCCATCCCCCTGGAATACATCCAGTAACACCATCCCCCCGGAATACATCCAGTAACTCCATCCCCCCGGAATACATCTTGTAACTCCATGCCCTCTGAATACATCCAGGAACTACATCCCCCTGCGGAATACATCCAGGAACTCCATCCCCCTGGAATACATACATTAACTCCATCCCCCCGGAATACATCCAGTAACTCCATCCCCCCGGAATACATCCAGTAACTCCATCCTCCTGGAATACATCCGGTAACTCCATCCCCTTGGAATACATCCTGTAACTCTATCACCCCGGAATACATCCAGTTACTCCATTCACCCGGAATACATCCAGTAACTCCATCTCCCCAGAATACATCCAGTAACTCCATCTCCCCAGAATACATCCAGTAAATCCATCCCCCCTAAATACATCCAGTAACTCCATCTCCCTGGAATACATCCAGTAACCCCATCTCCTCGGAATGCATCCAGTAACTTCATCCCCCCGGAATACATACAGTAACTCTATCCCCCTGTATTACATCCAGTAACTCCATCCACCTGGGAATACATCCAGTAACTACATCTCCCCGGAATACATCCAGTAACACTATCTCCCCGGAATACATCCAGTAACTCCATCCCCCTGGAATAATCCAGTAACTCCTGAATACATCCAGTAACTCCATCTCCCCAGTATACATCCATTAACTCCATCCCCCCGGAATACATCCAGTAACTCCATCCCCCCGGAATACATCCAGAAACTCCATCTCCACGGAATACATGCAGTAACTCCATCAACTCGGAATACATACAGTAACTCCCTCAACCCAGAATACATCCAATAATTCCATCTCCTCGGAATCCATCCAGTAACACTATCCACATGAATACATCCAGTAACTACTGAATACAACCAATAACTCCATCCCCCGCGGAATACATCCAGTAACTCGATCCGCCCGGAATACATCCAGTAACTCCATCACCCCAGAATACATCCAGAAAGTCCATCTCCCCGGAATACATCCAGTAATTCCATCCCCCGAGAATACATGCAATAACTCCATCCCCCTGGAATACATCCAGTAACACCATCCTCCCGGAATACATCCTGTAACACCATCTCCTCAGAATACATCCAGCAACTCCATCCCCATCAGAATACATCCAATAACTCCATCCCCCGTAATACATCCAGTAACTCCATCTCCTCAGACTACATCTAGTAACTCCATCCCCACGGAATACATCCATTAACTACATCTCCCTCAGAATACATCCAGGAACTCCATCCCCCTGGAATACATCCGTTAACTCCATCTCCTCGGAATACATCCAGTAACTCCATCCCGCCGGAATACATCCAGTAACTCCATCTCCCTAGAATAAATCCAGTAACTCCATCTCCTCGGAATACATACAGTAACTCAATCCCCGCAGAGTACATCCATAACTCCATCCCCCCGGAATACATCCAGTAACTCCATCCCCCGAGAATACATGCAATAACTCCATCCCCCTGGAATACATCCAGTAACGCCATCTCCTCAGACTACATCTAGTAACTCCATCCCCCCGGAATACATCCAGTAACTCCATCCACTTCAAAATATATCCAGTAACTCCAGCCCCCAAGAATACATCCAGTAACTCCATCTCCCTGGAATATATCTAGTAACTCCATCCCCCCGGAATACATCCAGTATCTCCATCCCCCGGAATACATCCAGTAACTCCATCTCCCACGGAATTAATCCAGTAACTCCATCCCCCCAGAATACATCCAGTAACTCCATCTCCTCGGAATACATCCAGTAACTCCCTCCCCCCGGAATACCTCCAGTAACTCCATCCCCCTGGAATACATCCAGTAACTCCATCTACCTGGGAATACATCCAGCAACTACATCTCCCCGGAATACATCCAGTAACACTATCTCCCCGGAATACATCCAGTAACTCCATCCCCCTGGAATAATCCAGTAACTCCTGAATACATCCAGTACCTCCATCTCCCCAGTATACATCCATTAACTCCATCCCCCCGGAATACATCCAGTAACTCCATCCCCCCGGAATACATCCAGAAACTCCATCTCCACGGAACACATGCAGTAACTCCATCAACTCGGAATACATACAGTAACTCCCTCAACCCAGAATGCATCCAAAAATTCCATCTCCTCGGAAAACATCCAGTAACACTATCCACCTGAATACATCCAGTAACTACTGAATACATCCAATAACTCCATCCTCCGCGGAATACATCCAGTAACTCGATCCGCCCGGAATACATCCAGTAACTCCATCACCCCAGAATACATCCAGTAACACCAGCCCCCTGGAATACATCCAGTAACTCCATCCCCCTTCAATATATCCAGGAACTCCATTTCCTCGGAAAACATCCAGTAACTCCATCACCCCAGAATACATCCAGAAAGTCCATCTCCCCGGAATACATCCAGTAATTCCATCCCCCGAGAATACATGCAATAACTCCATCCCCCTGGAATACATCCAGTAACACCATCCCCCCGGAATACATCCAGTAACTCCATCCCCCCGGAATACATCTTGTAACTCCATGCCCTCTGAATACATCCAGGAACTACATCCCCCTGCGGAATACATCCAGGAACTCCATCCCCCTGGAATACATACATTAACTACATCTCCCTCAGAATACATCCAGGAACTCCATCCCCCTGGAATACATCCATTAACTCCATCTCCTCGGAATACATCCAGTAACTCCATCCCGCCGGAATACATCCAGTAACTCCATCTCCCTAGAATAAATCCAGTAACTCCATCTCCTCGGAATACATTAGGTAACACCATCTCCCCGGAATACTTCCAGTAACTCCATCCACCTCAGAATACATCCAGTTACTCCATCTCCACGGAATACATCCAGTAACTCCATCTCCACGGAGTACATCCAGTAACTCCATCTCCTCGGAATACATACAGTAACTCAATCCCCGCAGAATACATCCATAACTCCATCCCCCCGGAATACATCCAGTAACTCCACCTCCCCAGAAAACATCCAGTAACACCAGCCCCCTGGAATACATCCAGTAACTCAATCCCCCTGGAATATATCCAGGAACTCCATCTGCTCGGAATACACCCTGTAACTCCATCACCCCAGAATACATCCAGAAAGTCCATCTCCCCGGAATACATCCAGTAACTCCATCCCCCGAGAATACATGCAATAACTCCATCCCCCTGGAATACATCCAGTAACGCCATCTCCTCAGACTACATCTAGTAACTCCATCCCCCCGGAATACATCCAGTAACTCCATCCACTTCAAAATATATCCAGTAACTCCAGCCCCCAAGAATACATACAGTAACTCCATCTCCCTGGAATATATCTAGTAACTCCATCCCCCCGGAATACATCCAGTATCTCCATCCCCCGGAATACATCCAGTAACTCCATCTCCCACGGAATACATCCAGTAACTCCATCCCCCCAGAATACATCCAGTAACTCCATCTCCTCGGAATACATCCAGTAACTCCCTCCCCCCGGAATACCTCCAGTAACTCCATCCCCCTGGAATACATCCAGTAACTCCATCCACCTGGGAATACATCCAGCAACTACATCTCCCCGGAATACATCCAGTAACTCTATCTCCCCGGAATACACCCAGCAACTCCATCACCCTGGAAGAATCCAGTAACGCCTCAATACATCCAGTAATTCCATCCCCCCGGAATACATCCAGTAACTCCATCTCCACGGAAAACATCCAGTAACTCCAACTCCTCGGAATACATACAGTAACTCCATCCACCCAGAATACATCCAGTAATTCCATCCCCCTGGAATAATCCACTATCTCCTGAATACATCCAGTAACTCCATCTCCCCAGTATACATCCATTAACTCCATCCCCCCGGAATACATCCAGTAACTCCATCCCCCCGGAATACATCAAGAAACTCCATCTCCACGGAATACATGCAGTAACTCCATCTCCTCGGAATACATACAGTAACTCCCTCAACCCAGAATACATCCAATAATTCCATCTCCTCGGAATACATCCAGTAACACTATCCACCTGAATACATCCAGTAACTACTGAATACATCCAATAACTCCATCCCCCGTGGAATACATCCAGTAACTCGATCCGCCCGGAATACATCCAGTAACTCCATCCCTCCAGAATACATCCAGTAACACCAGCCCCCTGGAATACATCCAGTAACTCCATCCCCCTGGAATATATCCAGGAACTCCATTTCCTCGGAATACATCCAGTAACTCCATCACCCCAGAATACACCCAGAAAGTCCATCTCACCGGAATATATCCAGTAATTCCATCCCCCGAGAATACATGCAATAACTCCATCCCCCTGGAATACATCCAGTAACACCATCCCCCCGGAATACATCCTGTAACTCCATCTCCTCAGAAGACATCCAGCAACTCCATCCCCATCATAATATATCCAATAACTCCATCCCCCGTAATACATCCAGTAACTCCATCTCCTCAGACTACATCTAGTAACTCCATCCCCCCGGAATACATCCATTAACTACATCTCCCTCAGAATACATCCAGAAAGTCCATCTCCTCGGAATACATCCAGTAACTCCATCCCCCGAGAATACATGCAATAACTCCATCCCCCTGGAATACATCCAGTAACACCATCCCCCCGGAATACATCCAGTAACTCCATCCCCACGGAATACATCTTGTAACTCCATGCCCTCTGAATACATCCAGGAACTACATCCCCCTGCGGAATACATCCAGGAACTCCATCCCCCTGGAATACATACATTAACTCCATCTCCTCGGAATACATCCAGAAACTCCATCCCGCCGGAATACATCCAGTAACTCCATCTCCCTAGAATAAATCCAGTAACTCCATCTCCTCGGAATACATTAGGTAACACCATCTCCCCGGAATACTTCCAGTAACTCCATCCACCTCAGAATACATCTAGTAACTCCATCTCCACGGAATACATCCAGTAAATCCATCTCCATGGAGTACATCCAGTAACTCCATCTCCTCGGAATACATACAGTAACTCAATCCTCGCAGAATACATCCATAACTCCATCCCCCCGGAATACATCCAGTAACACCATCCCCCCGAAATACATCCAGTAACTCCATCTCCCACGGAATACATCCAGTAACTCCATCTCCCCGGTATACATCCATTAACTCCATCCCCCCGGAATACATCCAGTAACTCCATCCCCCCGTATTACATCCAGTAACTCCATCCTCCTGGAATACATCCGGTAACTCCATTCCCTGGGAATACATCCTGTAACTCTATCACCCCGGAATACATCCAGTTACTCCATTCACCCGGAATACATCCAGTAACTCCATCTCCCCAGAATACATCCAGTAACTCCATCTCCCCAGAATACATCCAGTAAATCCATCCCCCCTAAATACATCCAGTAACTCCATCTCCCTGGAATACATCCAGTAACCCCATCTCCTCGGAATGCATCCAGTAACTTCATCCCCCCGGAATACATACAGTAACTCCATCCCCCTGTATTACATCCAGTAACTCCATCCACCTGGGAATACATCCAGTAACTACATCTCCCCGGAATACATCCAGTAACACTATCTCCCCGGAATACATCCAGTAACTCCATCCCCCTGGAATAATCCAGTAACTCCTGAATACATCCAGTAACTCCATCTCCCCAGTATACATCCATTAACTCCATCCCCCCGGAATACATCCAGTAACTCCATCCCCCCGGAATACATCCAGAAACTCCATGTCCACGGAATACATGCAGTAACTCCATCAACTCGGAATACATACAGTAACTCCCTCAACCCAGAATACATCCAATAATTCCATCTCCTCGGAATACATCCAGTAACACTATCCACATGAATACATCCAGTAACTACTGAATACAACCAATAACTCCATCCCCCGCGGAATACATCCAGTAACTCGATCCGCCCGGAATACATCCAGTAACTCCATCACCCCAGAATACATCCAGTAAGTCCATCTCCCCGGAATACATCCAGTAATTCCATCCCCCGAGAATACATGCAATAACTCCATCCCCCTGGAATACATCCAGTAACACCATCCTCCCGGAATACATCCTGTAACTCCATCTCCTCAGAATACATCCAGCAACTCCATCCCCATCAGAATACATCCAATAACTCCATCCCCCGTAATACATCCAGTAACTCCATCTCCTCAGACTACATCTAGTAACTCCATCCCCACGGAATACATCCATTAACTACATCTCCCTCAGAATACATCCAGGAACTCCATCCCCCTGGAATACATCCGTTAACTCCATCTCCTCGGAATACATCCAGTAACTCCATCCCGCCGGAATACATCCAGTAACTCCATCTCCCTAGAATAAATCCAGTAACTCCATCTCCTCGGAATACATACAGTAACTCAATCCCCGCAGAGTACATCCATAACTCCATCCCCCCGGAATACATCCAGTAACTCCATCCCCCGAGAATACATGCAATAACTCCATCCCCCTGGAATACATCCAGTAACGCCATCTCCTCAGACTACATCTAGTAACTCCATCCCCCCGGAATACATCCAGTAACTCCATCCACTTCAAAATATATCCAGTAACTCCAGCCCCCAAGAATACATCCAGTAACTCCATCTCCCTGGAATATATCTAGTAACTCCATCCCCCCGGAATACATCCAGTATCTCCATCCCCCGGAATACATCCAGTAACTCCATCTCCCACGGAATTAATCCAGTAACTCCATCCCCCCAGAATACATCCAGTAACTCCATCTCCTCGGAATACATCCAGTAACTCCCTCCCCCCGGAATACCTCCAGTAACTCCATCCCCCTGGAATACATCCAGTAACTCCATCTACCTGGGAATACATCCAGCAACTACATCTCCCCGGAATACATCCAGTAACTCTATCTCCCCGGAATACACCCAGCAACTCCATCACCCTGGAAGAATCCAGTAACGCCTCAATACATCCAGTAATTCCATCCCCCCGGAATACATCCAGTAACTCCATCTCCACGGAAAACATCCAGTAACTCCAACTCCTCGGAATACATACAGTAACTCCATCCACCCAGAACACATCCAGTAATTCCATCTCCTCGGAATACATCCAGTAACTCTATCCACCTCAATACATCTAGTAACTACTGAATACATCCAATAACTCCATCCCCCTCGGAATAAATCCAGTAACTCCATCCCCCCAGAATGCGTCCATTAACTCCATCCCCCCGGAATACATCCAGAAACTCCATCTTCCCGGAATACAACCAGTAACTCCTGAATACATCCAGTAACTTCATCTCCCCAGAATACATCCATTAACTCCATCCCCCCGGAATACATACAGCAACTCAGTCCTCCTGGAATACATCCAGTAACTCCATCTCCCCAGAATACATCCAGTAATTCCTGATTACATCCAAGTAACTCCATCTCCCCAGTATACATCCAGTAACAGCATCCCTCCGGAATAAATCCAGTAACTCCATCTCCCTGGAATACATCCAGTAACTCCATCTCCCCAGTATACATCCAGTAAGTCCATTCCCCCGGAATAAATCCAGTAACTCCATCACCCTCGGAATACATCCAGTAAATCCATCCGCTTGGAATACATCGTGTAACTCTATCTCCCCAGTATACATGCAGTAATTACCGAATACATCCAGTAACTCCATCTCCTCGGAATACATCCAGTAACTCCATCCCCCAGGAATACATACAGCAACTCCATCCCCCTGGAATACATCCAGTAACTCCATCTCCCCAGAATACATCCAGTAATTCCTGATTACATCCAGTAACTCCATCTCCCCAGTATACATCCAGTAACTGCATCCCCCCGGAATACATCCAGCAACTCCATCTCCCCGGAATACATCCAGTAACTACTGAATACATCCAATAACATCATCCCCCTCGGAATACATCCAGTAACTCCATCCCCTCGGAATACATCCAGTAATTCCATCCCCCTGGAATAGATCCAGTAACTGCATCTCCCCGGAATACATCCAGTAACTACATCTCCCCGGAATACTTCCAGTAACTCCATCCCCCCGGAATACATCCAGTAACTCCATCTCCTCGGACTGCATCCAGTAACACCATCCCCCCGAAATACATCCAGTAACTCCATCTCCCACGGAATACATCCAATAACACCATCCGCCCGGAATACATCCAGTAACTCCATCCCCCCCTGAATACATCCAGTAACTCCATCCCCCTGGAATAATCCAGTATCTCCTGAATACATCCAGTAACTCCATCTCCCCAGTATACATCCATTAACTCCATCCCCCCGGAATACATCCAGTAACTCCATCCCCCCGGAATACATCCAGAAACTCCATCTCCACGGAATACATGCAGTAACTCCATCTCCTCGGAATACATACAGTAACTCCCTCAACCCAGAATACATCCAATAATTCCATCTCCTCGGAATACATCCAGTAACACTATCCACCAGAATACATCCAGTAACTACTGAATACATCCAATAACTCCATCCCCCGCGGAATACATCCAGTAACTCGATCCGCCCGGAATACATCCAGTAACTCCATCCCCCCAGAATATATCCAGTAACACCAGCCCCCTGGAATACATCCAGTAACTCCATCCCCCTGGAATATATCCAGGAACTCCATTTCCTCGGAATACATCCAGTAACTCCATCACCCCAGAATACATCCAGAAAGTCAATCTCCCCGGAATACATCCAGTAATTCCATCCCCCGAGAATACATGCAATAACTCCATCCCCCTGGAATACATCCAGTAACACCATCCCCCCGGAATACATCCTGTAACTCCATCTCCTCAGAATACATCCAGCAACTCCATCCCCATCATAATATATCCAATAACTCCATCCCCCGTAATACATCCAGTAACTCCATCTCCTCAGACTACATCTAGTAACTCCATCCCCCCGGAATACATCCATTAACTACATCTCCCTCAGAATACATCCAGAAAGTCCATCTCCCCGGAATACATCCAGTAACTCCATCCCCCGAGAATACATGCAATAACTCCATCCCCCTGGAATACATCCAGTAACACCATCCCCCCGGAATACATCCAGTAACTCAATCCCCCCGGAATACATCTTGTAACTCCATGCCCTCTGAATACATCCAGGAACTACATCCCCCTGCGGAATACATCCAGGAACTCCATCCCCCTGGAAAACATCCATTAACTCCATCTCCTCGGAATACATCCAGAAACTCCATCCCGCCGGAATACATCCAGTAACTCCATCTCCCTAGAATAAATCCAGTAACTCCATCTCCTCGGAATACATTAGGTAACACCATCTCCCCGGAATATTTCCAGTAACTCCATCCACCTCAGAATACATCCAGTAACTCCATCTCCACGGAATACATCCAGTAACTCCATCTCCACGGAGTACATCCAGTAACTCCAACTCCTCGGAATACATACAGTAACTCAATCCCCGCAGAATACATCCATAACTCCATCCCCCCGGAATACATCCAGTAACTCCACCTCCCCAGAATACATCCAGTAACACCAGCCCCCTGGAATACATCCAGTAACTCCATCCCCCTGGAATATATCCAGGAACTCCATCTCCTCGGAATACACCCTGTAACTCCATCACCCCAGAATACATCCAGAAAGTCCATCTCCCCGGAATACATCCAGTAACTCCATCCCCCGAGAATACATGCAATAACTCCATCCCCCTGGAATACATCCAGTAACACCATCTCCTCAGACTACATCTAGTAACTCCATCCCCCCGGAATACATCCAGTAACTCCATCCACTTCAAAATATATCCAGTAACTCCAGCCCCCAAGAATACATCCAGTAACTCCATCTCCCTGGAATATATCTAGTAACTCCATCCCCCCGGAATAAATCCAGTAACTCCATCCCCCAGAATACATCCAGTAACTCCATCCTCCCTGAATACATCCAGTAACTGCATCTCCCTGGAATACATCCAGTAACTCCATCCCCCTCGGAATACATCCCGTAACTCTATCTCCCTAGAATAGATGCAGAAATTACCGAATATATCCAGTAACTCCATCCCCCCGGAATACATCCAGTAACTCCATCTCCCCGGAATACACCCAGTAAATCCATCTCTACAGAGTACATCCAGTAACTCCACCCCCCCGGAATACATCCATTAACTCCATCCACCTCAGAATACATACAACAACTCCATCCCCCTGGAATACATCTAGTAACTCCATCCCCCTGGGAATACATCCAGTAACTCCTGAATACATCCAGTAAATCCATCCCCCCAGAATACATCCATAACTCCATCCCCCCGGAATACATCGAGTAACTCCATTTCCACGGAATACATCCAGTAACTCCATCCCCCAGGAATATATCCAGGAACTCGATCTCCTCGGAATACATCCAGTAACTCCATCACCCCAGAATACATCCTGTAACTCCATCTCCTCGGAATACATCCAGTAACTCCATCCCCGTGAGAATACATCCAGTAATTCCAGCCCCCCGGAATACATCCAGTAACTCCATCTCCCTGGAATATATCTAGTAACTCCATCCCCCCGGAATACATCCAGTAACTCCTTCCCCTGGAATAAATCCAGTAACTCCATCCCCCCTGAATACATCCAGTAACTCCATCTCCCTGGAATATATCCAGTAACTCCATCCCCCTCGGAAAACATCCAGTAACTCCATCTCCCCGGAATACATTCAGTAACTCCATCTCCCCGGAATACATCCAGTAATTCCATCCCCCGAGAATACATGCAATAACTCCATCCCCCTGGAATACATCCAGTAACACCATCCCCCCTTAATACATCCTGTAACTCCATCTCCCTCAGAATACATCCAGGAACTCCATCCCCCTGGAATACATCCATTAACTCCATCTCCTCGGAATACATCCAGTAACTCCATCCCGCCGGAATACATCCAGTAACTCCATCTCCCTAGAATAAATCCAGTAACTCCATCTCCTCGGAATACATTAGGTAACACCATCTCCCCGGAATACTTCCAGTAACTCCATCCACCTCAGAATACATCCAGTAACTCCATCTCCACGGAATACATCCAGTAACTCCACCTCCACGGAGTACATCCAGTAACTCCATCTCCTCGGAATACATACAGTAACTCAATCCCCGCAGAATACATCCATAACTCCATCCCCCCGGAATACATCCAGTAACTCCACCTCCCCAGAATACATCCAGTAACACCAGCCCCCTGGAATACATCCAGTAACTCAATCCCCCTGGAATATATCCAGGAAATCCATCTCCTCGGAATACACCCTGTAACTCCATCACCCCAGAATACATCCAGGAACTACATCCCCCCGGAATACATCCAGCAACTCTAAATCCCCGGAATAAGTCCAGTAACTCTATCTTCACGAAATACATCCAGTAACTCCATCCCCCCCAGAATACATCCAGTAACTCCCTCTCCTTGGAATACATCCAGCAACTCCATCTCCCCGGAATACATCCAGAAACTCCTTCTGCCCGGAATACATCCAGTAACTCCATCCACCTCAGAATACTTCCAGTAACTCCATTCCTCTGGAATACATCCTGTAACTCTATCTCGTCAGAATACATCCAGTAACTCCATCTCCCCTGAATACATCCAGTAACTACAGAATACATCCAATAACTCCATCCCCCTTGGAATACATCCAGTAACTCGAATGCCCCAGAATACATCCAGTAACTCCATCCCCCCGGAATACATCCAGTAACTGCATCCCCCCAGAATACATCCAGTAACTGCATTCCCCTGGAATACATCCCGTAACTCCATCCACCTCGGTATACATACAGTAACTACATCTCCCCGAAATACATCCAGTAACTCTCACTCCCTGGAATACATCCAGTAACTCTATCTTCCTGGAATACATCCAGTAACTCCATCTTCCCGGAATACATCCAGTAACTCCATCCCCCTGGAACACATCCAGTAATTCCATCCCGCCAGAATACATCCAGTAACTCCAACTCCCTGGAATACATCCAGTAACTCCATCTCCGCGGAATAAATCCAGAAACTCCATCACCCCGGAATTCAACCAGTAACTCTTTCTCCCCAGAATACATCCAGTAACTCCATCCTCCTCAGAATACATCCAGTAAATCCATCCCTCCGGAATACATCACGTAACTCAATCTCCCTGAAATATATCCAGTAAATCCATCTCCCCGGAATACATACACTAACTGCATCTCCTTGGAATACATCCAGTAACTCCATCTCCCCGGAATACATCCAGTAACTCCTTCTCCCCGGAATACATCCACTAACTCCATCTCCCCGGAATACATCCAGGAACTCCATCTCCCAGAATACATCCAGTAACTCCATACCCCTGGAATACATCCAGTAACTCCATCCACCTCAGAATACATCCAGTAACTCCAACCCTCCGGAATACATCCAATAACTCCATTCCCCCGGAATACATCCAGTAACTCCATCTCCCCGGAATACATCCAGTAACTACTGAATACATCGAACAACTCCATCCCCCTCGGAATACATCCAGTAACTCTATCCCCCCGGAATACATCCAGTAACTGCATCCCCCCGGAATAGATCCAGTAACTCCATCTCCCTGGAATACATCCTGTAACTCCATCCACCTCAGAATACATCCAGTAACTCCAACCCTCCGGAATACATCCAGTAACTCCATCCCCCCGGAATACATTCAGTAACTACATCTCCTCTGAATGCATCCAGTAACTCCATCCCCCCGGAATACATCCAGTAACTCCATCTCCCATGGAATAAATCCAGTAACACCATCCCCGTGGAATAGATCCAGTAACTCCATCTCCCTAGAATACATCCAGTAACTCATTCTCCCCGGAATACTTCCAGTAACTCCATCCCCTGGAATACATCCAGTAACTCCATCTCCTCGGAATGCATCCAGTAACGCCATCCCCCCGAAATACATCCAGTAACTCCATCTCCCACGGAATACATCCAATAACACCATCCGCCGGGAATACATCCAGTAACTCCATCCCCCCAGAATACATCCAGTAATTCCATCCCCCTGTATTACATCCAGTAACCCCATCTCCCTGGAATACATCCAGTAACTCCATCTCCTCGGAATACATCCAGTAACTCCATCCCCCCGGAATACATCCAGTAACTCCATCCCCCTGGAATATCTGCAGTAACTCCATCCCCCTGGAATACATCCAGGAACTCCATCACCCCCAATACATCCAGTAACTACATCTCCCCAGAATACACCCAGTAACTCCAACCCCCCGGAATACATCCAGTAACTCCATCTGCCAGGAATATATCCAGTAACTCCATCTCCCCGGAATATATCCAGTAACTTCTTCTCCCCGGAATATATCCAGTAACTCCATCTCCCTGAAATACATCCAGTAACACAATCTCCCAGAATACATCCAGAAACTCCATTCCCCTGGAATACATCCAGTAACTCCATCCACCTCAGAATACATCCAGTAACTCCATCCCTCCGGAATGCATCCTGTAACTCAATCTTCTCGGATACATCCAGTAACTCTATCCCCCCGGAATACATCCAGTAACTCCATCTCCCCAGAATACATCCAGTAACTACAGAATACATCCAATAACTCCATCCCCCTCGGAATACATCCAGTAACTCGAATCCCCCGGAATACATCCAGTAACTCCATCCCCCCGGAATATATCCAGTAACTCCTTCCTCCTGGAATACATCCCGTAACATCTAGCACGTCTAGTAAATCCATCCCCCTGGAATACATCCAGTAACTCCATCTCCCCGGAATACAGACAGTAACTCCATCCCCATCGGAATACATCCAGTATATCCATCTCCCCGGAATACATCCAGTAACTCCATCTCCCCAGAATACACCCAGTAACTCAATCCCCCCGGAATACATCCAGTAACTCCATCTGCCAGGAATATATCCAGTAACTCCATCTCCCCGGAATACATCCAGTTACTCCATTCACCCGGAATACATCCAGTAACTCCATCTCCCCAGAATACATCCAGTAACTCCATCTCCCCAGAATACATCCAGTAAATCCATCCCCCCTAAATACATCCAGTAACTCCATCTCCCTGGAATACATCCCGTAACCCCATCTCCTCGGAATGCATCCAGTAACTTCATCCCCCCGGAATACATACAGTAACTCCATCCCCCTGTATTACATCCAGTAATTCCATCCACCTGGGAATACATCCAGTAACTACATCTCCCCGGAATACATCCAGTAACACTATCTCCCCGGAATACATCCAGTAACTCCATCCCCCTGGAATAATCCAGTAACTCCTGAATACATCCAGTAACTCCATCTCCCCAGTATACATCCATTAACTCCATCCCGCCCGGAATACATCCATAACTCCATCCCCCCGGAATACATCCAGATACTCCATCTCCACGGAATACATGCAGTAACTCCATCAACTCGGAATACATACAGTAACTCCCTCAACCCAGAATACATCCAATAATTCCATCTCCTCGGAAAACATCCAGTAACACTATCCACCTGAATACATCCAGTAACTACTGAATACATCCAATAACTCCATCCCCCGCGGAATACATCCAGTAACTCGATCCGCCCGGAATACATCCAGTAACTCCATCCCCCCAGAATACATCCAGTAACACCAGCCCCCTAGAATACATCCAGTAACTCCATCCCCCTGGAATATATCCAGGAACTCCATTTCCTCGGAAAACATCCAGTAACTCCATCACCCCAGAATACATCCAGAAAGTCCATCTCCCCGGAATACATCCAGTAATTCCATCCCCCGAGAATACATGCAATAACTCCATCCCCCTGGAATACATCCAGTAACACCATCCCCCCTTAATACATCCTGTAACTCCATCTCCTCAGAATACATCCAGCAACTCCATCCCCATCAGAATACATCCAATAACTCCATCCCCCGTAATACATCCAGTAACTCCATCTCCTCAGACTACATCTAGTAACTCCATCCCCCCGGAATACATCCATTAACTACATCTCCCTCAGAATACATCCAGAAAGTCCATCTCCCCGGAATACATCCAGTAACTCCATCCCCCGAGAATACATGCAATAACTCCATCCCCCTGGAATACATCCAGTAACACCATCCCCCCGGAATACATCCAGTAACTCAATCCCCCCGGAATACATCTTGTAACTCCATGCCCTCTGAATACATCCAGGAACTACATCCCCCTGCGGAATACATCCAGGAACTCCATCCCCCTGGAAAACATCCATTAACTCCATCTCCTCGGAATACATCCAGAAACTCCATCCCGCCGGAATACATCCAGTAACTCCATCTCCCTAGAATAAATCCAGTAACTCCATCTCCTCGGAATACATTAGGTAACACCATCTCCCCGGAATATTTCCAGTAACTCCATCCACCTCAGAATACATCCAGTAACTCCATCTCCACGGAATACATCCAGTAACTCCATCTCCACGGAGTACATCCAGTAACTCCAACTCCTCGGAATACATACAGTAACTCAATCCCCGCAGAATACATCCATAACTCCATCCCCCCGGAATACATCCAGTAACTCCACCTCCCCAGAATACATCCAGTAACACCAGCCCCCTGGAATACATCCAGTAACTCCATCCCCCTGGAATATATCCAGGAACTCCATCTCCTCGGAATACACCCTGTAACTCCATCACCCCAGAATACATCCAGAAAGTCCATCTCCCCGGAATACATCCAGTAACTCCATCCCCCGAGAATACATGCAATAACTCCATCCCCCTGGAATACATCCAGTAACACCATCTCCTCAGACTACATCTAGTAACTCCATCCCCCCGGAATACATCCAGTAACTCCATCCACTTCAAAATATATCCAGTAACTCCAGCCCCCAAGAATACATCCAGTAACTCCATCTCCCTGGAATATATCTAGTAACTCCATCCCCCCGGAATAAATCCAGTAACTCCATCCCCCAGAATACATCCAGTAACTCCATCCTCCCTGAATACATCCAGTAACTGCATCTCCCTGGAATACATCCAGTAACTCCATCCCCCTCGGAATACATCCCGTAACTCTATCTCCCTAGAATAGATGCAGAAATTACCGAATATATCCAGTAACTCCATCCCCCCGGAATACATCCAGTAACTCCATCTCCCCGGAATACACCCAGTAAATCCATCTCTACAGAGTACATCCAGTAACTCCACCCCCCCGGAATACATCCATTAACTCCATCCACCTCAGAATACATACAACAACTCCATCCCCCTGGAATACATCTAGTAACTCCATCCCCCTGGGAATACATCCAGTAACTCCTGAATACATCCAGTAAATCCATCCCCCCAGAATACATCCATAACTCCATCCCCCCGGAATACATCGAGTAACTCCATTTCCACGGAATACATCCAGTAACTCCATCCCCCAGGAATATATCCAGGAACTCGATCTCCTCGGAATACATCCAGTAACTCCATCACCCCAGAATACATCCTGTAACTCCATCTCCTCGGAATACATCCAGTAACTCCATCCCCGTGAGAATACATCCAGTAATTCCAGCCCCCCGGAATACATCCAGTAACTCCATCTCCCTGGAATATATCTAGTAACTCCATCCCCCCGGAATACATCCAGTAACTCCTTCCCCTGGAATAAATCCAGTAACTCCATCCCCCCTGAATACATCCAGTAACTCCATCTCCCTGGAATATATCCAGTAACTCCATCCCCCTCGGAAAACATCCAGTAACTCCATCTCCCCGGAATACATTCAGTAACTCCATCTCCCCGGAATACATCCAGTAATTCCATCCCCCGAGAATACATGCAATAACTCCATCCCCCTGGAATACATCCAGTAACACCATCCCCCCTTAATACATCCTGTAACTCCATCTCCCTCAGAATACATCCAGGAACTCCATCCCCCTGGAATACATCCATTAACTCCATCTCCTCGGAATACATCCAGTAACTCCATCCCGCCGGAATACATCCAGTAACTCCATCTCCCTAGAATAAATCCAGTAACTCCATCTCCTCGGAATACATTAGGTAACACCATCTCCCCGGAATACTTCCAGTAACTCCATCCACCTCAGAATACATCCAGTAACTCCATCTCCACGGAATACATCCAGTAACTCCACCTCCACGGAGTACATCCAGTAACTCCATCTCCTCGGAATACATACAGTAACTCAATCCCCGCAGAATACATCCATAACTCCATCCCCCCGGAATACATCCAGTAACTCCACCTCCCCAGAATACATCCAGTAACACCAGCCCCCTGGAATACATCCAGTAACTCAATCCCCCTGGAATATATCCAGGAAATCCATCTCCTCGGAATACACCCTGTAACTCCATCACCCCAGAATACATCCAGGAACTACATCCCCCCGGAATACATCCAGCAACTCTAAATCCCCGGAATAAGTCCAGTAACTCTATCTTCACGAAATACATCCAGTAACTCCATCCCCCCCAGAATACATCCAGTAACTCCCTCTCCTTGGAATACATCCAGCAACTCCATCTCCCCGGAATACATCCAGAAACTCCTTCTGCCCGGAATACATCCAGTAACTCCATCCACCTCAGAATACTTCCAGTAACTCCATTCCTCTGGAATACATCCTGTAACTCTATCTCGTCAGAATACATCCAGTAACTCCATCTCCCCTGAATACATCCAGTAACTACAGAATACATCCAATAACTCCATCCCCCTTGGAATACATCCAGTAACTCGAATGCCCCAGAATACATCCAGTAACTCCATCCCCCCGGAATACATCCAGTAACTGCATCCCCCCAGAATACATCCAGTAACTGCATTCCCCTGGAATACATCCCGTAACTCCATCCACCTCGGTATACATACAGTAACTACATCTCCCCGAAATACATCCAGTAACTCTCACTCCCTGGAATACATCCAGTAACTCTATCTTCCTGGAATACATCCAGTAACTCCATCTTCCCGGAATACATCCAGTAACTCCATCCCCCTGGAACACATCCAGTAATTCCATCCCGCCAGAATACATCCAGTAACTCCAACTCCCTGGAATACATCCAGTAACTCCATCTCCGCGGAATAAATCCAGAAACTCCATCACCCCGGAATTCAACCAGTAACTCTTTCTCCCCAGAATACATCCAGTAACTCCATCCTCCTCAGAATACATCCAGTAAATCCATCCCTCCGGAATACATCACGTAACTCAATCTCCCTGAAATATATCCAGTAAATCCATCTCCCCGGAATACATACACTAACTGCATCTCCTTGGAATACATCCAGTAACTCCATCTCCCCGGAATACATCCAGTAACTCCTTCTCCCCGGAATACATCCACTAACTCCATCTCCCCGGAATACATCCAGGAACTCCATCTCCCAGAATACATCCAGTAACTCCATACCCCTGGAATACATCCAGTAACTCCATCCACCTCAGAATACATCCAGTAACTCCAACCCTCCGGAATACATCCAATAACTCCATTCCCCCGGAATACATCCAGTAACTCCATCTCCCCGGAATACATCCAGTAACTACTGAATACATCGAACAACTCCATCCCCCTCGGAATACATCCAGTAACTCTATCCCCCCGGAATACATCCAGTAACTGCATCCCCCCGGAATAGATCCAGTAACTCCATCTCCCTGGAATACATCCTGTAACTCCATCCACCTCAGAATACATCCAGTAACTCCAACCCTCCGGAATACATCCAGTAACTCCATCCCCCCGGAATACATTCAGTAACTACATCTCCTCTGAATGCATCCAGTAACTCCATCCCCCCGGAATACATCCAGTAACTCCATCTCCCATGGAATAAATCCAGTAACACCATCCCCGTGGAATAGATCCAGTAACTCCATCTCCCTAGAATACATCCAGTAACTCATTCTCCCCGGAATACTTCCAGTAACTCCATCCCCTGGAATACATCCAGTAACTCCATCTCCTCGGAATGCATCCAGTAACGCCATCCCCCCGAAATACATCCAGTAACTCCATCTCCCACGGAATACATCCAATAACACCATCCGCCGGGAATACATCCAGTAACTCCATCCCCCCAGAATACATCCAGTAATTCCATCCCCCTGTATTACATCCAGTAACCCCATCTCCCTGGAATACATCCAGTAACTCCATCTCCTCGGAATACATCCAGTAACTCCATCCCCCCGGAATACATCCAGTAACTCCATCCCCCTGGAATATCTGCAGTAACTCCATCCCCCTGGAATACATCCAGGAACTCCATCACCCCCAATACATCCAGTAACTACATCTCCCCAGAATACACCCAGTAACTCCAACCCCCCGGAATACATCCAGTAACTCCATCTGCCAGGAATATATCCAGTAACTCCATCTCCCCGGAATATATCCAGTAACTTCTTCTCCCCGGAATATATCCAGTAACTCCATCTCCCTGAAATACATCCAGTAACACAATCTCCCAGAATACATCCAGAAACTCCATTCCCCTGGAATACATCCAGTAACTCCATCCACCTCAGAATACATCCAGTAACTCCATCCCTCCGGAATGCATCCTGTAACTCAATCTTCTCGGAATACATCCAGTAACTCTATCCCCCCGGAATACATCCAGTAACTCCATCTCCCCAGAATACATCCAGTAACTACAGAATACATCCAATAACTCCATCCCCCTCGGAATACATCCAGTAACTCGAATCCCCCGGAATACATCCAGTAACTCCATCCCCCCGGAATATATCCAGTAACTCCTTCCTCCTGGAATACATCCCGTAACATCTAGCACGTCTAGTAAATCCATCCCCCTGGAATACATCCAGTAACTCCATCTCCCCGGAATACAGACAGTAACTCCATCCCCATCGGAATACATCCAGTATATCCATCTCCCCGGAATACATCCAGTAACTCCATCTCCCCAGAATACACCCAGTAACTCAATCCCCCCGGAATACATCCAGTAACTCCATCTGCCAGGAATATATCCAGTAACTCCATCTCCCCGGAATACATCCAGTTACTCCATTCACCCGGAATACATCCAGTAACTCCATCTCCCCAGAATACATCCAGTAACTCCATCTCCCCAGAATACATCCAGTAAATCCATCCCCCCTAAATACATCCAGTAACTCCATCTCCCTGGAATACATCCCGTAACCCCATCTCCTCGGAATGCATCCAGTAACTTCATCCCCCCGGAATACATACAGTAACTCCATCCCCCTGTATTACATCCAGTAATTCCATCCACCTGGGAATACATCCAGTAACTACATCTCCCCGGAATACATCCAGTAACACTATCTCCCCGGAATACATCCAGTAACTCCATCCCCCTGGAATAATCCAGTAACTCCTGAATACATCCAGTAACTCCATCTCCCCAGTATACATCCATTAACTCCATCCCGCCCGGAATACATCCATAACTCCATCCCCCCGGAATACATCCAGATACTCCATCTCCACGGAATACATGCAGTAACTCCATCAACTCGGAATACATACAGTAACTCCCTC
>NW_027276418.1:10000-39879 GCF_030028105.1 Mobula birostris | reverse complement strand
TTAGGGTTAGGGTTAGGGTTAGGGTTAGGGTTAGGGTTAGGGTTAGGGTTAGGGTTAGGGTTAGGGTTAGGGTTAGGGTTAGGGTTAGGGTTAGGGTTAGGGTTAGGGTTAGGGTTAGGGTTAGGGTTAGGGTTAGGGTTAGGGTTAGGGTTAGGGTTAGGGTTAGGGTTAGGGTTAGGGTTAGGGTTAGGGTTAGGGTTAGGGTTAGGGTTAGGGTTAGGGTTAGGGTTAGGGTTAGGGTTAGGGTTAGGGTTAGGGTTAGGGTTAGGGTTAGGGTTAGGGTTAGGGTTAGGGTTAGGGTTAGGGTTAGGGTTAGGTTAGGGTTAGGGTTAGGGTTAGGGTTAGGGTTAGGGTTAGGGTTAGGGTTAGGGTTAGGGTTAGGGTTAGGGTTAGGGTTAGGGTTAGGGTTAGGGTTAGGGTTAGGGTTAGGTTAGGGTTAGGGTTAGGGTTAGGGTTAGGTTAGGGTTAGGGTTAGGGTTAGGGTTAGGGTTAGGGTTAGGGTTAGGGTTAGGGTTAGGGTTAGGGTTAGGGTTAGGGTTAGGGTTAGGGTTAGGGTTAGGGTTAGGTTAGGGTTAGGGTTAGGGTTAGGGTTAGGGTTAGGGTTAGGGTTAGGGTTAGGGTTAGGGTTAGGGTTAGGGTTAGGGTTAGGGTTAGGGTTAGGGTTAGGGTTAGGGTTAGGGTTAGGGTTAGGGTTAGGGTTAGGGTTAGGGTTAGGGTTAGGGTTAGGGTTAGGGTTAGGGTTAGGGTTAGGGTTAGGGTTAGGGTTAGGGTTAGGGTTAGGGTTAGGGTTAGGGTTAGGGTTAGGGTTAGGGTTAGGGTTAGGGTTAGGGTTAGGGTTAGGGTTAGGGTTAGGGTTAGGGTTAGGGTTAGGGTTAGGGTTAGGGTTAGGTTAGGGTTAGGGTTAGGGTTAGGGTTAGGGTTAGGGTTAGGGTTAGGGTTAGGGTTAGGGTTAGGGTTAGGGTTAGGGTTAGGGTTAGGGTTAGGGTTAGGGTTAGGGTTAGGGTTAGGGTTAGGGTTAGGGTTAGGGTTAGGGTTAGGGTTAGGGTTAGGGTTAGGGTTAGGGTTAGGGTTAGGGTTAGGGTTAGGGTTAGGGTTAGGGTTAGGGTTAGGGTTAGGGTTAGGGTTAGGGTTAGGGTTAGGGTTAGGGTTAGGGTTAGGGTTAGGGTTAGGGTTAGGGTTAGGGTTAGGGTTAGGGTTAGGGTTAGGGTTAGGGTTAGGGTTAGGGTTAGGGTTAGGGTTAGGGTTAGGGTTAGGGTTAGGGTTAGGGTTAGGGTTAGGGTTAGGGTTAGGGTTAGGGTTAGGGTTAGGGTTAGGGTTAGGGTTAGGGTTAGGGTTAGGTTAGGGTTAGGGTTAGGGTTAGGGTTAGGGTTAGGGTTAGGGTTAGGGTTAGGGTTAGGGTTAGGGTTAGGGTTAGGGTTAGGGTTAGGGTTAGGGTTAGGGTTAGGGTTAGGGTTAGGGTTAGGGTTAGGGTTAGGGTTAGGGTTAGGGTTAGGGTTAGGGTTAGGGTTAGGGTTAGGGTTAGGGTTAGGGTTAGGGTTAGGGTTAGGGTTAGGGTTAGGGTTAGGGTTAGGGTTAGGGTTAGGGTTAGGGTTAGGGTTAGGGTTAGGGTTAGGGTTAGGGTTAGGGTTAGGGTTAGGGTTAGGGTTAGGGTTAGGGTTAGGGTTAGGGTTAGGGTTAGGGTTAGGGTTAGGGTTAGGGTTAGGGTTAGGGTTAGGGTTAGGGTTAGGGTTAGGGTTAGGGTTAGGGTTAGGGTTAGGGTTAGGGTTAGGGTTAGGGTTAGGGTTAGGGTTAGGGTTAGGGTTAGGGTTAGGGTTAGGGTTAGGGTTAGGGTTAGGGTTAGGGTTAGGGTTAGGGTTAGGGTTAGGGTTAGGGTTAGGGTTAGGGTTAGGGTTAGGGTTAGGGTTAGGGTTAGGGTTAGGGTTAGGGTTAGGGTTAGGGTTAGGGTTAGGGTTAGGGTTAGGGTTAGGGTTAGGGTTAGGGTTAGGGTTAGGGTTAGGGTTAGGGTTAGGGTTAGGGTTAGGGTTAGGGTTAGGGTTAGGGTTAGGGTTAGGGTTAGGGTTAGGGTTAGGGTTAGGGTTAGGGTTAGGGTTAGGGTTAGGGTTAGGGTTAGGGTTAGGGTTAGGGTTAGGGTTAGGGTTAGGGTTAGGGTTAGGGTTAGGGTTAGGGTTAGGGTTAGGGTTAGGGTTAGGGTTAGGGTTAGGGTTAGGGTTAGGGTTAGGGTTAGGGTTAGGGTTAGGGTTAGGGTTAGGGTTAGGGTTAGGGTTAGGGTTAGGGTTAGGGTTAGGGTTAGGGTTAGGGTTAGGGTTAGGGTTAGGGTTAGGGTTAGGGTTAGGGTTAGGGTTAGGGTTAGGGTTAGGGTTAGGGTTAGGGTTAGGGTTAGGGTTAGGGTTAGGGTTAGGGTTAGGGTTAGGGTTAGGGTTAGGGTTAGGGTTAGGGTTAGGGTTAGGGTTAGGGTTAGGGTTAGGGTTAGGTTGAGAGTATGCGGGCAGTGGGCAAATCAGCCCTCTTGTGCTTTTTGATCTCCTCACTTGAGATTCAATTTCACGCGACCCTGCCACTTTGATCTGGCCCACGCCTTCATTAACCAGGTCCAACACTTGCCTTTCTTGGATCTTGCCCCTCCTGACAAAGGTAATCGGGTTTGTGGGGGAGTGGCCAGGGTTAGTCGGGGTGTGCCTAGGGTTTGTGGGGGTGTGGCATGATCTCTGGGATGTGTCGAGGGTTTGTGGGGGTGTGTGCCCCCTTGGACTTTAGGATTAGGTTTGAGTGTTGGGCTGGTGGATATATATGTGTGACTGGGAGAGGTAAGGCTGCAGAGTTTTGAGTGGTGAGGTATGAGGTGCTATGGGGCTTAGTGGTGAAGCCAGGTGAATCTGGCCCATGCCTTTCATTATCATGGTCCGACACCACTTGGTTCAATGGACCGGGTGTGCACTGGGACACATCATCAGTAATGCATCCTCGGATCATGGGGTGTTTCGGGTCTTTCATCATTAAACACCCTCCCCGAGATGACCCAGCCGGAGTTGATCAAGCTCGGCTTGTGTTTTCCCATGGACCAGGATGATGAGAGGCATGTAACTATGAGGGTAATGACGTTTTTAAACATCATTACCTGGCATCTGTATGCCTGGGATTGCATGGGTTAAATTGACAGTGTTTACTGGGCATTCGGTGTCTCTGCACCTGAGTTTAGTGGTGACTGGTTTTCTGTGGACCCAGCTTGGGTTTAACTTTCTGGTTCTCTCTTGCCGTTTGGGCATCTGGGCTTTGTTCTTGGCATTTTGTCGACCGGGAGAATGAAGAGCGTGTCACTGTTAGGTTAGGTTGAGAGTATGCGGGCAGTGGGCAAATCAGCCCTCTTGTGCTTTTTGATCTCCTCACTTGAGATTCAATTTCACGCGACCCTGCCACTTTGATCTGGCCCACGCCTTCATTAACCAGGTCCAACACTTGCCTTTCTTGGATCTTGCCCCTCCTGACAAAGGTAATCGGGTTTGTGGGGGAGTGGCCAGGGTTAGTCGGGGTGTGCCTAGGGTTTGTGGGGGTGTGGCATGATCTCTGGGATGTGTCGAGGGTTTGTGGGGGTGTGTGCCCCCTTGGACTTTAGGATTAGGTTTGAGTGTTGGGCTGGTGGATATATATGTGTGACTGGGAGAGGTAAGGCTGCAGAGTTTTGAGTGGTGAGGTATGAGGTGCTATGGGGCTTAGTGGTGAAGCCAGGTGAATCTGGCCCATGCCTTTCATTATCATGGTCCGACACCACTTGGTTCAATGGACCGGGTGTGCACTGGGACACATCATCAGTAATGCATCCTCGGATCATGGGGTGTTTCGGGTCTTTCATCATTAAACACCCTCCCCGAGATGACCCAGCCGGAGTTGATCAAGCTCGGCTTGTGTTTTCCCATGGACCAGGATGATGAGAGGCATGTAACTATGAGGGTAATGACGTTTTTAAACATCATTACCTGGCATCTGTATGCCTGGGATTGCATGGGTTAAATTGACAGTGTTTACTGGGCATTCGGTGTCTCTGCACCTGAGTTTAGTGGTGACTGGTTTTCTGTGGACCCAGCTTGGGTTTAACTTTCTGGTTCTCTCTTGCCGTTTGGGCATCTGGGCTTTGTTCTTGGCATTTTGTCGACCGGGAGAATGAAGAGCGTGTCACTGTTAGGTTAGGTTGAGAGTATGCGGGCAGTGGGCAAATCAGCCCTCTTGTGCTTTTTGATCTCCTCACTTGAGATTCAATTTCACGCGACCCTGCCACTTTGATCTGGCCCACGCCTTCATTAACCAGGTCCAACACTTGCCTTTCTTGGATCTTGCCCCTCCTGACAAAGGTAATCGGGTTTGTGGGGGAGTGGCCAGGGTTAGTCGGGGTGTGCCTAGGGTTTGTGGGGGTGTGGCATGATCTCTGGGATGTGTCGAGGGTTTGTGGGGGTGTGTGCCCCCTTGGACTTTAGGATTAGGTTTGAGTGTTGGGCTGGTGGATATATATGTGTGACTGGGAGAGGTAAGGCTGCAGAGTTTTGAGTGGTGAGGTATGAGGTGCTATGGGGCTTAGTGGTGAAGCCAGGTGAATCTGGCCCATGCCTTTCATTATCATGGTCCGACACCACTTGGTTCAATGGACCGGGTGTGCACTGGGACACATCATCAGTAATGCATCCTCGGATCATGGGGTGTTTCGGGTCTTTCATCATTAAACACCCTCCCCGAGATGACCCAGCCGGAGTTGATCAAGCTCGGCTTGTGTTTTCCCATGGACCAGGATGATGAGAGGCATGTAACTATGAGGGTAATGACGTTTTTAAACATCATTACCTGGCATCTGTATGCCTGGGATTGCATGGGTTAAATTGACAGTGTTTACTGGGCATTCGGTGTCTCTGCACCTGAGTTTAGTGGTGACTGGTTTTCTGTGGACCCAGCTTGGGTTTAACTTTCTGGTTCTCTCTTGCCGTTTGGGCATCTGGGCTTTGTTCTTGGCATTTTGTCGACCGGGAGAATGAAGAGCGTGTCACTGTTAGGTTAGGTTGAGAGTATGCGGGCAGTGGGCAAATCAGCCCTCTTGTGCTTTTTGATCTCCTCACTTGAGATTCAATTTCACGCGACCCTGCCACTTTGATCTGGCCCACGCCTTCATTAACCAGGTCCAACACTTGCCTTTCTTGGATCTTGCCCCTCCTGACAAAGGTAATCGGGTTTGTGGGGGAGTGGCCAGGGTTAGTCGGGGTGTGCCTAGGGTTTGTGGGGGTGTGGCATGATCTCTGGGATGTGTCGAGGGTTTGTGGGGGTGTGTGCCCCCTTGGACTTTAGGATTAGGTTTGAGTGTTGGGCTGGTGGATATATATGTGTGACTGGGAGAGGTAAGGCTGCAGAGTTTTGAGTGGTGAGGTATGAGGTGCTATGGGGCTTAGTGGTGAAGCCAGGTGAATCTGGCCCATGCCTTTCATTATCATGGTCCGACACCACTTGGTTCAATGGACCGGGTGTGCACTGGGACACATCATCAGTAATGCATCCTCGGATCATGGGGTGTTTCGGGTCTTTCATCATTAAACACCCTCCCCGAGATGACCCAGCCGGAGTTGATCAAGCTCGGCTTGTGTTTTCCCATGGACCAGGATGATGAGAGGCATGTAACTATGAGGGTAATGACGTTTTTAAACATCATTACCTGGCATCTGTATGCCTGGGATTGCATGGGTTAAATTGACAGTGTTTACTGGGCATTCGGTGTCTCTGCACCTGAGTTTAGTGGTGACTGGTTTTCTGTGGACCCAGCTTGGGTTTAACTTTCTGGTTCTCTCTTGCCGTTTGGGCATCTGGGCTTTGTTCTTGGCATTTTGTCGACCGGGAGAATGAAGAGCGTGTCACTGTTAGGTTAGGTTGAGAGTATGCGGGCAGTGGGCAAATCAGCCCTCTTGTGCTTTTTGATCTCCTCACTTGAGATTCAATTTCACGCGACCCTGCCACTTTGATCTGGCCCACGCCTTCATTAACCAGGTCCAACACTTGCCTTTCTTGGATCTTGCCCCTCCTGACAAAGGTAATCGGGTTTGTGGGGGAGTGGCCAGGGTTAGTCGGGGTGTGCCTAGGGTTTGTGGGGGTGTGGCATGATCTCTGGGATGTGTCGAGGGTTTGTGGGGGTGTGTGCCCCCTTGGACTTTAGGATTAGGTTTGAGTGTTGGGCTGGTGGATATATATGTGTGACTGGGAGAGGTAAGGCTGCAGAGTTTTGAGTGGTGAGGTATGAGGTGCTATGGGGCTTAGTGGTGAAGCCAGGTGAATCTGGCCCATGCCTTTCATTATCATGGTCCGACACCACTTGGTTCAATGGACCGGGTGTGCACTGGGACACATCATCAGTAATGCATCCTCGGATCATGGGGTGTTTCGGGTCTTTCATCATTAAACACCCTCCCCGAGATGACCCAGCCGGAGTTGATCAAGCTCGGCTTGTGTTTTCCCATGGACCAGGATGATGAGAGGCATGTAACTATGAGGGTAATGACGTTTTTAAACATCATTACCTGGCATCTGTATGCCTGGGATTGCATGGGTTAAATTGACAGTGTTTACTGGGCATTCGGTGTCTCTGCACCTGAGTTTAGTGGTGACTGGTTTTCTGTGGACCCAGCTTGGGTTTAACTTTCTGGTTCTCTCTTGCCGTTTGGGCATCTGGGCTTTGTTCTTGGCATTTTGTCGACCGGGAGAATGAAGAGCGTGTCACTGTTAGGTTAGGTTGAGAGTATGCGGGCAGTGGGCAAATCAGCCCTCTTGTGCTTTTTGATCTCCTCACTTGAGATTCAATTTCACGCGACCCTGCCACTTTGATCTGGCCCACGCCTTCATTAACCAGGTCCAACACTTGCCTTTCTTGGATCTTGCCCCTCCTGACAAAGGTAATCGGGTTTGTGGGGGAGTGGCCAGGGTTAGTCGGGGTGTGCCTAGGGTTTGTGGGGGTGTGGCATGATCTCTGGGATGTGTCGAGGGTTTGTGGGGGTGTGTGCCCCCTTGGACTTTAGGATTAGGTTTGAGTGTTGGGCTGGTGGATATATATGTGTGACTGGGAGAGGTAAGGCTGCAGAGTTTTGAGTGGTGAGGTATGAGGTGCTATGGGGCTTAGTGGTGAAGCCAGGTGAATCTGGCCCATGCCTTTCATTATCATGGTCCGACACCACTTGGTTCAATGGACCGGGTGTGCACTGGGACACATCATCAGTAATGCATCCTCGGATCATGGGGTGTTTCGGGTCTTTCATCATTAAACACCCTCCCCGAGATGACCCAGCCGGAGTTGATCAAGCTCGGCTTGTGTTTTCCCATGGACCAGGATGATGAGAGGCATGTAACTATGAGGGTAATGACGTTTTTAAACATCATTACCTGGCATCTGTATGCCTGGGATTGCATGGGTTAAATTGACAGTGTTTACTGGGCATTCGGTGTCTCTGCACCTGAGTTTAGTGGTGACTGGTTTTCTGTGGACCCAGCTTGGGTTTAACTTTCTGGTTCTCTCTTGCCGTTTGGGCATCTGGGCTTTGTTCTTGGCATTTTGTCGACCGGGAGAATGAAGAGCGTGTCACTGTTAGGTTAGGTTGAGAGTATGCGGGCAGTGGGCAAATCAGCCCTCTTGTGCTTTTTGATCTCCTCACTTGAGATTCAATTTCACGCGACCCTGCCACTTTGATCTGGCCCACGCCTTCATTAACCAGGTCCAACACTTGCCTTTCTTGGATCTTGCCCCTCCTGACAAAGGTAATCGGGTTTGTGGGGGAGTGGCCAGGGTTAGTCGGGGTGTGCCTAGGGTTTGTGGGGGTGTGGCATGATCTCTGGGATGTGTCGAGGGTTTGTGGGGGTGTGTGCCCCCTTGGACTTTAGGATTAGGTTTGAGTGTTGGGCTGGTGGATATATATGTGTGACTGGGAGAGGTAAGGCTGCAGAGTTTTGAGTGGTGAGGTATGAGGTGCTATGGGGCTTAGTGGTGAAGCCAGGTGAATCTGGCCCATGCCTTTCATTATCATGGTCCGACACCACTTGGTTCAATGGACCGGGTGTGCACTGGGACACATCATCAGTAATGCATCCTCGGATCATGGGGTGTTTCGGGTCTTTCATCATTAAACACCCTCCCCGAGATGACCCAGCCGGAGTTGATCAAGCTCGGCTTGTGTTTTCCCATGGACCAGGATGATGAGAGGCATGTAACTATGAGGGTAATGACGTTTTTAAACATCATTACCTGGCATCTGTATGCCTGGGATTGCATGGGTTAAATTGACAGTGTTTACTGGGCATTCGGTGTCTCTGCACCTGAGTTTAGTGGTGACTGGTTTTCTGTGGACCCAGCTTGGGTTTAACTTTCTGGTTCTCTCTTGCCGTTTGGGCATCTGGGCTTTGTTCTTGGCATTTTGTCGACCGGGAGAATGAAGAGCGTGTCACTGTTAGGTTAGGTTGAGAGTATGCGGGCAGTGGGCAAATCAGCCCTCTTGTGCTTTTTGATCTCCTCACTTGAGATTCAATTTCACGCGACCCTGCCACTTTGATCTGGCCCACGCCTTCATTAACCAGGTCCAACACTTGCCTTTCTTGGATCTTGCCCCTCCTGACAAAGGTAATCGGGTTTGTGGGGGAGTGGCCAGGGTTAGTCGGGGTGTGCCTAGGGTTTGTGGGGGTGTGGCATGATCTCTGGGATGTGTCGAGGGTTTGTGGGGGTGTGTGCCCCCTTGGACTTTAGGATTAGGTTTGAGTGTTGGGCTGGTGGATATATATGTGTGACTGGGAGAGGTAAGGCTGCAGAGTTTTGAGTGGTGAGGTATGAGGTGCTATGGGGCTTAGTGGTGAAGCCAGGTGAATCTGGCCCATGCCTTTCATTATCATGGTCCGACACCACTTGGTTCAATGGACCGGGTGTGCACTGGGACACATCATCAGTAATGCATCCTCGGATCATGGGGTGTTTCGGGTCTTTCATCATTAAACACCCTCCCCGAGATGACCCAGCCGGAGTTGATCAAGCTCGGCTTGTGTTTTCCCATGGACCAGGATGATGAGAGGCATGTAACTATGAGGGTAATGACGTTTTTAAACATCATTACCTGGCATCTGTATGCCTGGGATTGCATGGGTTAAATTGACAGTGTTTACTGGGCATTCGGTGTCTCTGCACCTGAGTTTAGTGGTGACTGGTTTTCTGTGGACCCAGCTTGGGTTTAACTTTCTGGTTCTCTCTTGCCGTTTGGGCATCTGGGCTTTGTTCTTGGCATTTTGTCGACCGGGAGAATGAAGAGCGTGTCACTGTTAGGTTAGGTTGAGAGTATGCGGGCAGTGGGCAAATCAGCCCTCTTGTGCTTTTTGATCTCCTCACTTGAGATTCAATTTCACGCGACCCTGCCACTTTGATCTGGCCCACGCCTTCATTAACCAGGTCCAACACTTGCCTTTCTTGGATCTTGCCCCTCCTGACAAAGGTAATCGGGTTTGTGGGGGAGTGGCCAGGGTTAGTCGGGGTGTGCCTAGGGTTTGTGGGGGTGTGGCATGATCTCTGGGATGTGTCGAGGGTTTGTGGGGGTGTGTGCCCCCTTGGACTTTAGGATTAGGTTTGAGTGTTGGGCTGGTGGATATATATGTGTGACTGGGAGAGGTAAGGCTGCAGAGTTTTGAGTGGTGAGGTATGAGGTGCTATGGGGCTTAGTGGTGAAGCCAGGTGAATCTGGCCCATGCCTTTCATTATCATGGTCCGACACCACTTGGTTCAATGGACCGGGTGTGCACTGGGACACATCATCAGTAATGCATCCTCGGATCATGGGGTGTTTCGGGTCTTTCATCATTAAACACCCTCCCCGAGATGACCCAGCCGGAGTTGATCAAGCTCGGCTTGTGTTTTCCCATGGACCAGGATGATGAGAGGCATGTAACTATGAGGGTAATGACGTTTTTAAACATCATTACCTGGCATCTGTATGCCTGGGATTGCATGGGTTAAATTGACAGTGTTTACTGGGCATTCGGTGTCTCTGCACCTGAGTTTAGTGGTGACTGGTTTTCTGTGGACCCAGCTTGGGTTTAACTTTCTGGTTCTCTCTTGCCGTTTGGGCATCTGGGCTTTGTTCTTGGCATTTTGTCGACCGGGAGAATGAAGAGCGTGTCACTGTTAGGTTAGGTTGAGAGTATGCGGGCAGTGGGCAAATCAGCCCTCTTGTGCTTTTTGATCTCCTCACTTGAGATTCAATTTCACGCGACCCTGCCACTTTGATCTGGCCCACGCCTTCATTAACCAGGTCCAACACTTGCCTTTCTTGGATCTTGCCCCTCCTGACAAAGGTAATCGGGTTTGTGGGGGAGTGGCCAGGGTTAGTCGGGGTGTGCCTAGGGTTTGTGGGGGTGTGGCATGATCTCTGGGATGTGTCGAGGGTTTGTGGGGGTGTGTGCCCCCTTGGACTTTAGGATTAGGTTTGAGTGTTGGGCTGGTGGATATATATGTGTGACTGGGAGAGGTAAGGCTGCAGAGTTTTGAGTGGTGAGGTATGAGGTGCTATGGGGCTTAGTGGTGAAGCCAGGTGAATCTGGCCCATGCCTTTCATTATCATGGTCCGACACCACTTGGTTCAATGGACCGGGTGTGCACTGGGACACATCATCAGTAATGCATCCTCGGATCATGGGGTGTTTCGGGTCTTTCATCATTAAACACCCTCCCCGAGATGACCCAGCCGGAGTTGATCAAGCTCGGCTTGTGTTTTCCCATGGACCAGGATGATGAGAGGCATGTAACTATGAGGGTAATGACGTTTTTAAACATCATTACCTGGCATCTGTATGCCTGGGATTGCATGGGTTAAATTGACAGTGTTTACTGGGCATTCGGTGTCTCTGCACCTGAGTTTAGTGGTGACTGGTTTTCTGTGGACCCAGCTTGGGTTTAACTTTCTGGTTCTCTCTTGCCGTTTGGGCATCTGGGCTTTGTTCTTGGCATTTTGTCGACCGGGAGAATGAAGAGCGTGTCACTGTTAGGTTAGGTTGAGAGTATGCGGGCAGTGGGCAAATCAGCCCTCTTGTGCTTTTTGATCTCCTCACTTGAGATTCAATTTCACGCGACCCTGCCACTTTGATCTGGCCCACGCCTTCATTAACCAGGTCCAACACTTGCCTTTCTTGGATCTTGCCCCTCCTGACAAAGGTAATCGGGTTTGTGGGGGAGTGGCCAGGGTTAGTCGGGGTGTGCCTAGGGTTTGTGGGGGTGTGGCATGATCTCTGGGATGTGTCGAGGGTTTGTGGGGGTGTGTGCCCCCTTGGACTTTAGGATTAGGTTTGAGTGTTGGGCTGGTGGATATATATGTGTGACTGGGAGAGGTAAGGCTGCAGAGTTTTGAGTGGTGAGGTATGAGGTGCTATGGGGCTTAGTGGTGAAGCCAGGTGAATCTGGCCCATGCCTTTCATTATCATGGTCCGACACCACTTGGTTCAATGGACCGGGTGTGCACTGGGACACATCATCAGTAATGCATCCTCGGATCATGGGGTGTTTCGGGTCTTTCATCATTAAACACCCTCCCCGAGATGACCCAGCCGGAGTTGATCAAGCTCGGCTTGTGTTTTCCCATGGACCAGGATGATGAGAGGCATGTAACTATGAGGGTAATGACGTTTTTAAACATCATTACCTGGCATCTGTATGCCTGGGATTGCATGGGTTAAATTGACAGTGTTTACTGGGCATTCGGTGTCTCTGCACCTGAGTTTAGTGGTGACTGGTTTTCTGTGGACCCAGCTTGGGTTTAACTTTCTGGTTCTCTCTTGCCGTTTGGGCATCTGGGCTTTGTTCTTGGCATTTTGTCGACCGGGAGAATGAAGAGCGTGTCACTGTTAGGTTAGGTTGAGAGTATGCGGGCAGTGGGCAAATCAGCCCTCTTGTGCTTTTTGATCTCCTCACTTGAGATTCAATTTCACGCGACCCTGCCACTTTGATCTGGCCCACGCCTTCATTAACCAGGTCCAACACTTGCCTTTCTTGGATCTTGCCCCTCCTGACAAAGGTAATCGGGTTTGTGGGGGAGTGGCCAGGGTTAGTCGGGGTGTGCCTAGGGTTTGTGGGGGTGTGGCATGATCTCTGGGATGTGTCGAGGGTTTGTGGGGGTGTGTGCCCCCTTGGACTTTAGGATTAGGTTTGAGTGTTGGGCTGGTGGATATATATGTGTGACTGGGAGAGGTAAGGCTGCAGAGTTTTGAGTGGTGAGGTATGAGGTGCTATGGGGCTTAGTGGTGAAGCCAGGTGAATCTGGCCCATGCCTTTCATTATCATGGTCCGACACCACTTGGTTCAATGGACCGGGTGTGCACTGGGACACATCATCAGTAATGCATCCTCGGATCATGGGGTGTTTCGGGTCTTTCATCATTAAACACCCTCCCCGAGATGACCCAGCCGGAGTTGATCAAGCTCGGCTTGTGTTTTCCCATGGACCAGGATGATGAGAGGCATGTAACTATGAGGGTAATGACGTTTTTAAACATCATTACCTGGCATCTGTATGCCTGGGATTGCATGGGTTAAATTGACAGTGTTTACTGGGCATTCGGTGTCTCTGCACCTGAGTTTAGTGGTGACTGGTTTTCTGTGGACCCAGCTTGGGTTTAACTTTCTGGTTCTCTCTTGCCGTTTGGGCATCTGGGCTTTGTTCTTGGCATTTTGTCGACCGGGAGAATGAAGAGCGTGTCACTGTTAGGTTAGGTTGAGAGTATGCGGGCAGTGGGCAAATCAGCCCTCTTGTGCTTTTTGATCTCCTCACTTGAGATTCAATTTCACGCGACCCTGCCACTTTGATCTGGCCTACGCCTTCATTAACCAGGTCCAACACTTGCCTTTCTTGGATCTTGCCCCTCCTGACAAAGGTAATCGGGTTTGTGGGGGAGTGGCCAGGGTTAGTCGGGGTGTGCCTAGGGTTTGTGGGGGTGTGGCATGATCTCTGGGATGTGTCGAGGGTTTGTGGGGGTGTGTGCCCCCTTGGACTTTAGGATTAGGTTTGAGTGTTGGGCTGGTGGATATATATGTGTGACTGGGAGAGGTAAGGCTGCAGAGTTTTGAGTGGTGAGGTATGAGGTGCTATGGGGCTTAGTGGTGAAGCCAGGTGAATCTGGCCCATGCCTTTCATTATCATGGTCCGACACCACTTGGTTCAATGGACCGGGTGTGCACTGGGACACATCATCAGTAATGCATCCTCGGATCATGGGGTGTTTCGGGTCTTTCATCATTAAACACCCTCCCCGAGATGACCCAGCCGGAGTTGATCAAGCTCGGCTTGTGTTTTCCCATGGACCAGGATGATGAGAGGCATGTAACTATGAGGGTAATGACGTTTTTAAACATCATTACCTGGCATCTGTATGCCTGGGATTGCATGGGTTAAATTGACAGTGTTTACTGGGCATTCGGTGTCTCTGCACCTGAGTTTAGTGGTGACTGGTTTTCTGTGGACCCAGCTTGGGTTTAACTTTCTGGTTCTCTCTTGCCGTTTGGGCATCTGGGCTTTGTTCTTGGCATTTTGTCGACCGGGAGAATGAAGAGCGTGTCACTGTTAGGTTAGGTTGAGAGTATGCGGGCAGTGGGCAAATCAGCCCTCTTGTGCTTTTTGATCTCCTCACTTGAGATTCAATTTCACGCGACCCTGCCACTTTGATCTGGCCCACGCCTTCATTAACCAGGTCCAACACTTGCCTTTCTTGGATCTTGCCCCTCCTGACAAAGGTAATCGGGTTTGTGGGGGAGTGGCCAGGGTTAGTCGGGGTGTGCCTAGGGTTTGTGGGGGTGTGGCATGATCTCTGGGATGTGTCGAGGGTTTGTGGGGGTGTGTGCCCCCTTGGACTTTAGGATTAGGTTTGAGTGTTGGGCTGGTGGATATATATGTGTGACTGGGAGAGGTAAGGCTGCAGAGTTTTGAGTGGTGAGGTATGAGGTGCTATGGGGCTTAGTGGTGAAGCCAGGTGAATCTGGCCCATGCCTTTCATTATCATGGTCCGACACCACTTGGTTCAATGGACCGGGTGTGCACTGGGACACATCATCAGTAATGCATCCTCGGATCATGGGGTGTTTCGGGTCTTTCATCATTAAACACCCTCCCCGAGATGACCCAGCCGGAGTTGATCAAGCTCGGCTTGTGTTTTCCCATGGACCAGGATGATGAGAGGCATGTAACTATGAGGGTAATGACGTTTTTAAACATCATTACCTGGCATCTGTATGCCTGGGATTGCATGGGTTAAATTGACAGTGTTTACTGGGCATTCGGTGTCTCTGCACCTGAGTTTAGTGGTGACTGGTTTTCTGTGGACCCAGCTTGGGTTTAACTTTCTGGTTCTCTCTTGCCGTTTGGGCATCTGGGCTTTGTTCTTGGCATTTTGTCGACCGGGAGAATGAAGAGCGTGTCACTGTTAGGTTAGGTTGAGAGTATGCGGGCAGTGGGCAAATCAGCCCTCTTGTGCTTTTTGATCTCCTCACTTGAGATTCAATTTCACGCGACCCTGCCACTTTGATCTGGCCCACGCCTTCATTAACCAGGTCCAACACTTGCCTTTCTTGGATCTTGCCCCTCCTGACAAAGGTAATCGGGTTTGTGGGGGAGTGGCCAGGGTTAGTCGGGGTGTGCCTAGGGTTTGTGGGGGTGTGGCATGATCTCTGGGATGTGTCGAGGGTTTGTGGGGGTGTGTGCCCCCTTGGACTTTAGGATTAGGTTTGAGTGTTGGGCTGGTGGATATATATGTGTGACTGGGAGAGGTAAGGCTGCAGAGTTTTGAGTGGTGAGGTATGAGGTGCTATGGGGCTTAGTGGTGAAGCCAGGTGAATCTGGCCCATGCCTTTCATTATCATGGTCCGACACCACTTGGTTCAATGGACCGGGTGTGCACTGGGACACATCATCAGTAATGCATCCTCGGATCATGGGGTGTTTCGGGTCTTTCATCATTAAACACCCTCCCCGAGATGACCCAGCCGGAGTTGATCAAGCTCGGCTTGTGTTTTCCCATGGACCAGGATGATGAGAGGCATGTAACTATGAGGGTAATGACGTTTTTAAACATCATTACCTGGCATCTGTATGCCTGGGATTGCATGGGTTAAATTGACAGTGTTTACTGGGCATTCGGTGTCTCTGCACCTGAGTTTAGTGGTGACTGGTTTTCTGTGGACCCAGCTTGGGTTTAACTTTCTGGTTCTCTCTTGCCGTTTGGGCATCTGGGCTTTGTTCTTGGCATTTTGTCGACCGGGAGAATGAAGAGCGTGTCACTGTTAGGTTAGGTTGAGAGTATGCGGGCAGTGGGCAAATCAGCCCTCTTGTGCTTTTTGATCTCCTCACTTGAGATTCAATTTCACGCGACCCTGCCACTTTGATCTGGCCCACGCCTTCATTAACCAGGTCCAACACTTGCCTTTCTTGGATCTTGCCCCTCCTGACAAAGGTAATCGGGTTTGTGGGGGAGTGGCCAGGGTTAGTCGGGGTGTGCCTAGGGTTTGTGGGGGTGTGGCATGATCTCTGGGATGTGTCGAGGGTTTGTGGGGGTGTGTGCCCCCTTGGACTTTAGGATTAGGTTTGAGTGTTGGGCTGGTGGATATATATGTGTGACTGGGAGAGGTAAGGCTGCAGAGTTTTGAGTGGTGAGGTATGAGGTGCTATGGGGCTTAGTGGTGAAGCCAGGTGAATCTGGCCCATGCCTTTCATTATCATGGTCCGACACCACTTGGTTCAATGGACCGGGTGTGCACTGGGACACATCATCAGTAATGCATCCTCGGATCATGGGGTGTTTCGGGTCTTTCATCATTAAACACCCTCCCCGAGATGACCCAGCCGGAGTTGATCAAGCTCGGCTTGTGTTTTCCCATGGACCAGGATGATGAGAGGCATGTAACTATGAGGGTAATGACGTTTTTAAACATCATTACCTGGCATCTGTATGCCTGGGATTGCATGGGTTAAATTGACAGTGTTTACTGGGCATTCGGTGTCTCTGCACCTGAGTTTAGTGGTGACTGGTTTTCTGTGGACCCAGCTTGGGTTTAACTTTCTGGTTCTCTCTTGCCGTTTGGGCATCTGGGCTTTGTTCTTGGCATTTTGTCGACCGGGAGAATGAAGAGCGTGTCACTGTTAGGTTAGGTTGAGAGTATGCGGGCAGTGGGCAAATCAGCCCTCTTGTGCTTTTTGATCTCCTCACTTGAGATTCAATTTCACGCGACCCTGCCACTTTGATCTGGCCCACGCCTTCATTAACCAGGTCCAACACTTGCCTTTCTTGGATCTTGCCCCTCCTGACAAAGGTAATCGGGTTTGTGGGGGAGTGGCCAGGGTTAGTCGGGGTGTGCCTAGGGTTTGTGGGGGTGTGGCATGATCTCTGGGATGTGTCGAGGGTTTGTGGGGGTGTGTGCCCCCTTGGACTTTAGGATTAGGTTTGAGTGTTGGGCTGGTGGATATATATGTGTGACTGGGAGAGGTAAGGCTGCAGAGTTTTGAGTGGTGAGGTATGAGGTGCTATGGGGCTTAGTGGTGAAGCCAGGTGAATCTGGCCCATGCCTTTCATTATCATGGTCCGACACCACTTGGTTCAATGGACCGGGTGTGCACTGGGACACATCATCAGTAATGCATCCTCGGATCATGGGGTGTTTCGGGTCTTTCATCATTAAACACCCTCCCCGAGATGACCCAGCCGGAGTTGATCAAGCTCGGCTTGTGTTTTCCCATGGACCAGGATGATGAGAGGCATGTAACTATGAGGGTAATGACGTTTTTAAACATCATTACCTGGCATCTGTATGCCTGGGATTGCATGGGTTAAATTGACAGTGTTTACTGGGCATTCGGTGTCTCTGCACCTGAGTTTAGTGGTGACTGGTTTTCTGTGGACCCAGCTTGGGTTTAACTTTCTGGTTCTCTCTTGCCGTTTGGGCATCTGGGCTTTGTTCTTGGCATTTTGTCGACCGGGAGAATGAAGAGCGTGTCACTGTTAGGTTAGGTTGAGAGTATGCGGGCAGTGGGCAAATCAGCCCTCTTGTGCTTTTTGATCTCCTCACTTGAGATTCAATTTCACGCGACCCTGCCACTTTGATCTGGCCCACGCCTTCATTAACCAGGTCCAACACTTGCCTTTCTTGGATCTTGCCCCTCCTGACAAAGGTAATCGGGTTTGTGGGGGAGTGGCCAGGGTTAGTCGGGGTGTGCCTAGGGTTTGTGGGGGTGTGGCATGATCTCTGGGATGTGTCGAGGGTTTGTGGGGGTGTGTGCCCCCTTGGACTTTAGGATTAGGTTTGAGTGTTGGGCTGGTGGATATATATGTGTGACTGGGAGAGGTAAGGCTGCAGAGTTTTGAGTGGTGAGGTATGAGGTGCTATGGGGCTTAGTGGTGAAGCCAGGTGAATCTGGCCCATGCCTTTCATTATCATGGTCCGACACCACTTGGTTCAATGGACCGGGTGTGCACTGGGACACATCATCAGTAATGCATCCTCGGATCATGGGGTGTTTCGGGTCTTTCATCATTAAACACCCTCCCCGAGATGACCCAGCCGGAGTTGATCAAGCTCGGCTTGTGTTTTCCCATGGACCAGGATGATGAGAGGCATGTAACTATGAGGGTAATGACGTTTTTAAACATCATTACCTGGCATCTGTATGCCTGGGATTGCATGGGTTAAATTGACAGTGTTTACTGGGCATTCGGTGTCTCTGCACCTGAGTTTAGTGGTGACTGGTTTTCTGTGGACCCAGCTTGGGTTTAACTTTCTGGTTCTCTCTTGCCGTTTGGGCATCTGGGCTTTGTTCTTGGCATTTTGTCGACCGGGAGAATGAAGAGCGTGTCACTGTTAGGTTAGGTTGAGAGTATGCGGGCAGTGGGCAAATCAGCCCTCTTGTGCTTTTTGATCTCCTCACTTGAGATTCAATTTCACGCGACCCTGCCACTTTGATCTGGCCCACGCCTTCATTAACCAGGTCCAACACTTGCCTTTCTTGGATCTTGCCCCTCCTGACAAAGGTAATCGGGTTTGTGGGGGAGTGGCCAGGGTTAGTCGGGGTGTGCCTAGGGTTTGTGGGGGTGTGGCATGATCTCTGGGATGTGTCGAGGGTTTGTGGGGGTGTGTGCCCCCTTGGACTTTAGGATTAGGTTTGAGTGTTGGGCTGGTGGATATATATGTGTGACTGGGAGAGGTAAGGCTGCAGAGTTTTGAGTGGTGAGGTATGAGGTGCTATGGGGCTTAGTGGTGAAGCCAGGTGAATCTGGCCCATGCCTTTCATTATCATGGTCCGACACCACTTGGTTCAATGGACCGGGTGTGCACTGGGACACATCATCAGTAATGCATCCTCGGATCATGGGGTGTTTCGGGTCTTTCATCATTAAACACCCTCCCCGAGATGACCCAGCCGGAGTTGATCAAGCTCGGCTTGTGTTTTCCCATGGACCAGGATGATGAGAGGCATGTAACTATGAGGGTAATGACGTTTTTAAACATCATTACCTGGCATCTGTATGCCTGGGATTGCATGGGTTAAATTGACAGTGTTTACTGGGCATTCGGTGTCTCTGCACCTGAGTTTAGTGGTGACTGGTTTTCTGTGGACCCAGCTTGGGTTTAACTTTCTGGTTCTCTCTTGCCGTTTGGGCATCTGGGCTTTGTTCTTGGCATTTTGTCGACCGGGAGAATGAAGAGCGTGTCACTGTTAGGTTAGGTTGAGAGTATGCGGGCAGTGGGCAAATCAGCCCTCTTGTGCTTTTTGATCTCCTCACTTGAGATTCAATTTCACGCGACCCTGCCACTTTGATCTGGCCCACGCCTTCATTAACCAGGTCCAACACTTGCCTTTCTTGGATCTTGCCCCTCCTGACAAAGGTAATCGGGTTTGTGGGGGAGTGGCCAGGGTTAGTCGGGGTGTGCCTAGGGTTTGTGGGGGTGTGGCATGATCTCTGGGATGTGTCGAGGGTTTGTGGGGGTGTGTGCCCCCTTGGACTTTAGGATTAGGTTTGAGTGTTGGGCTGGTGGATATATATGTGTGACTGGGAGAGGTAAGGCTGCAGAGTTTTGAGTGGTGAGGTATGAGGTGCTATGGGGCTTAGTGGTGAAGCCAGGTGAATCTGGCCCATGCCTTTCATTATCATGGTCCGACACCACTTGGTTCAATGGACCGGGTGTGCACTGGGACACATCATCAGTAATGCATCCTCGGATCATGGGGTGTTTCGGGTCTTTCATCATTAAACACCCTCCCCGAGATGACCCAGCCGGAGTTGATCAAGCTCGGCTTGTGTTTTCCCATGGACCAGGATGATGAGAGGCATGTAACTATGAGGGTAATGACGTTTTTAAACATCATTACCTGGCATCTGTATGCCTGGGATTGCATGGGTTAAATTGACAGTGTTTACTGGGCATTCGGTGTCTCTGCACCTGAGTTTAGTGGTGACTGGTTTTCTGTGGACCCAGCTTGGGTTTAACTTTCTGGTTCTCTCTTGCCGTTTGGGCATCTGGGCTTTGTTCTTGGCATTTTGTCGACCGGGAGAATGAAGAGCGTGTCACTGTTAGGTTAGGTTGAGAGTATGCGGGCAGTGGGCAAATCAGCCCTCTTGTGCTTTTTGATCTCCTCACTTGAGATTCAATTTCACGCGACCCTGCCACTTTGATCTGGCCCACGCCTTCATTAACCAGGTCCAACACTTGCCTTTCTTGGATCTTGCCCCTCCTGACAAAGGTAATCGGGTTTGTGGGGGAGTGGCCAGGGTTAGTCGGGGTGTGCCTAGGGTTTGTGGGGGTGTGGCATGATCTCTGGGATGTGTCGAGGGTTTGTGGGGGTGTGTGCCCCCTTGGACTTTAGGATTAGGTTTGAGTGTTGGGCTGGTGGATATATATGTGTGACTGGGAGAGGTAAGGCTGCAGAGTTTTGAGTGGTGAGGTATGAGGTGCTATGGGGCTTAGTGGTGAAGCCAGGTGAATCTGGCCCATGCCTTTCATTATCATGGTCCGACACCACTTGGTTCAATGGACCGGGTGTGCACTGGGACACATCATCAGTAATGCATCCTCGGATCATGGGGTGTTTCGGGTCTTTCATCATTAAACACCCTCCCCGAGATGACCCAGCCGGAGTTGATCAAGCTCGGCTTGTGTTTTCCCATGGACCAGGATGATGAGAGGCATGTAACTATGAGGGTAATGACGTTTTTAAACATCATTACCTGGCATCTGTATGCCTGGGATTGCATGGGTTAAATTGACAGTGTTTACTGGGCATTCGGTGTCTCTGCACCTGAGTTTAGTGGTGACTGGTTTTCTGTGGACCCAGCTTGGGTTTAACTTTCTGGTTCTCTCTTGCCGTTTGGGCATCTGGGCTTTGTTCTTGGCATTTTGTCGACCGGGAGAATGAAGAGCGTGTCACTGTTAGGTTAGGTTGAGAGTATGCGGGCAGTGGGCAAATCAGCCCTCTTGTGCTTTTTGATCTCCTCACTTGAGATTCAATTTCACGCGACCCTGCCACTTTGATCTGGCCCACGCCTTCATTAACCAGGTCCAACACTTGCCTTTCTTGGATCTTGCCCCTCCTGACAAAGGTAATCGGGTTTGTGGGGGAGTGGCCAGGGTTAGTCGGGGTGTGCCTAGGGTTTGTGGGGGTGTGGCATGATCTCTGGGATGTGTCGAGGGTTTGTGGGGGTGTGTGCCCCCTTGGACTTTAGGATTAGGTTTGAGTGTTGGGCTGGTGGATATATATGTGTGACTGGGAGAGGTAAGGCTGCAGAGTTTTGAGTGGTGAGGTATGAGGTGCTATGGGGCTTAGTGGTGAAGCCAGGTGAATCTGGCCCATGCCTTTCATTATCATGGTCCGACACCACTTGGTTCAATGGACCGGGTGTGCACTGGGACACATCATCAGTAATGCATCCTCGGATCATGGGGTGTTTCGGGTCTTTCATCATTAAACACCCTCCCCGAGATGACCCAGCCGGAGTTGATCAAGCTCGGCTTGTGTTTTCCCATGGACCAGGATGATGAGAGGCATGTAACTATGAGGGTAATGACGTTTTTAAACATCATTACCTGGCATCTGTATGCCTGGGATTGCATGGGTTAAATTGACAGTGTTTACTGGGCATTCGGTGTCTCTGCACCTGAGTTTAGTGGTGACTGGTTTTCTGTGGACCCAGCTTGGGTTTAACTTTCTGGTTCTCTCTTGCCGTTTGGGCATCTGGGCTTTGTTCTTGGCATTTTGTCGACCGGGAGAATGAAGAGCGTGTCACTGTTAGGTTAGGTTGAGAGTATGCGGGCAGTGGGCAAATCAGCCCTCTTGTGCTTTTTGATCTCCTCACTTGAGATTCAATTTCACGCGACCCTGCCACTTTGATCTGGCCCACGCCTTCATTAACCAGGTCCAACACTTGCCTTTCTTGGATCTTGCCCCTCCTGACAAAGGTAATCGGGTTTGTGGGGGAGTGGCCAGGGTTAGTCGGGGTGTGCCTAGGGTTTGTGGGGGTGTGGCATGATCTCTGGGATGTGTCGAGGGTTTGTGGGGGTGTGTGCCCCCTTGGACTTTAGGATTAGGTTTGAGTGTTGGGCTGGTGGATATATATGTGTGACTGGGAGAGGTAAGGCTGCAGAGTTTTGAGTGGTGAGGTATGAGGTGCTATGGGGCTTAGTGGTGAAGCCAGGTGAATCTGGCCCATGCCTTTCATTATCATGGTCCGACACCACTTGGTTCAATGGACCGGGTGTGCACTGGGACACATCATCAGTAATGCATCCTCGGATCATGGGGTGTTTCGGGTCTTTCATCATTAAACACCCTCCCCGAGATGACCCAGCCGGAGTTGATCAAGCTCGGCTTGTGTTTTCCCATGGACCAGGATGATGAGAGGCATGTAACTATGAGGGTAATGACGTTTTTAAACATCATTACCTGGCATCTGTATGCCTGGGATTGCATGGGTTAAATTGACAGTGTTTACTGGGCATTCGGTGTCTCTGCACCTGAGTTTAGTGGTGACTGGTTTTCTGTGGACCCAGCTTGGGTTTAACTTTCTGGTTCTCTCTTGCCGTTTGGGCATCTGGGCTTTGTTCTTGGCATTTTGTCGACCGGGAGAATGAAGAGCGTGTCACTGTTAGGTTAGGTTGAGAGTATGCGGGCAGTGGGCAAATCAGCCCTCTTGTGCTTTTTGATCTCCTCACTTGAGATTCAATTTCACGCGACCCTGCCACTTTGATCTGGCCCACGCCTTCATTAACCAGGTCCAACACTTGCCTTTCTTGGATCTTGCCCCTCCTGACAAAGGTAATCGGGTTTGTGGGGGAGTGGCCAGGGTTAGTCGGGGTGTGCCTAGGGTTTGTGGGGGTGTGGCATGATCTCTGGGATGTGTCGAGGGTTTGTGGGGGTGTGTGCCCCCTTGGACTTTAGGATTAGGTTTGAGTGTTGGGCTGGTGGATATATATGTGTGACTGGGAGAGGTAAGGCTGCAGAGTTTTGAGTGGTGAGGTATGAGGTGCTATGGGGCTTAGTGGTGAAGCCAGGTGAATCTGGCCCATGCCTTTCATTATCATGGTCCGACACCACTTGGTTCAATGGACCGGGTGTGCACTGGGACACATCATCAGTAATGCATCCTCGGATCATGGGGTGTTTCGGGTCTTTCATCATTAAACACCCTCCCCGAGATGACCCAGCCGGAGTTGATCAAGCTCGGCTTGTGTTTTCCCATGGACCAGGATGATGAGAGGCATGTAACTATGAGGGTAATGACGTTTTTAAACATCATTACCTGGCATCTGTATGCCTGGGATTGCATGGGTTAAATTGACAGTGTTTACTGGGCATTCGGTGTCTCTGCACCTGAGTTTAGTGGTGACTGGTTTTCTGTGGACCCAGCTTGGGTTTAACTTTCTGGTTCTCTCTTGCCGTTTGGGCATCTGGGCTTTGTTCTTGGCATTTTGTCGACCGGGAGAATGAAGAGCGTGTCACTGTTAGGTTAGGTTGAGAGTATGCGGGCAGTGGGCAAATCAGCCCTCTTGTGCTTTTTGATCTCCTCACTTGAGATTCAATTTCACGCGACCCTGCCACTTTGATCTGGCCCACGCCTTCATTAACCAGGTCCAACACTTGCCTTTCTTGGATCTTGCCCCTCCTGACAAAGGTAATCGGGTTTGTGGGGGAGTGGCCAGGGTTAGTCGGGGTGTGCCTAGGGTTTGTGGGGGTGTGGCATGATCTCTGGGATGTGTCGAGGGTTTGTGGGGGTGTGTGCCCCCTTGGACTTTAGGATTAGGTTTGAGTGTTGGGCTGGTGGATATATATGTGTGACTGGGAGAGGTAAGGCTGCAGAGTTTTGAGTGGTGAGGTATGAGGTGCTATGGGGCTTAGTGGTGAAGCCAGGTGAATCTGGCCCATGCCTTTCATTATCATGGTCCGACACCACTTGGTTCAATGGACCGGGTGTGCACTGGGACACATCATCAGTAATGCATCCTCGGATCATGGGGTGTTTCGGGTCTTTCATCATTAAACACCCTCCCCGAGATGACCCAGCCGGAGTTGATCAAGCTCGGCTTGTGTTTTCCCATGGACCAGGATGATGAGAGGCATGTAACTATGAGGGTAATGACGTTTTTAAACATCATTACCTGGCATCTGTATGCCTGGGATTGCATGGGTTAAATTGACAGTGTTTACTGGGCATTCGGTGTCTCTGCACCTGAGTTTAGTGGTGACTGGTTTTCTGTGGACCCAGCTTGGGTTTAACTTTCTGGTTCTCTCTTGCCGTTTGGGCATCTGGGCTTTGTTCTTGGCATTTTGTCGACCGGGAGAATGAAGAGCGTGTCACTGTTAGGTTAGGTTGAGAGTATGCGGGCAGTGGGCAAATCAGCCCTCTTGTGCTTTTTGATCTCCTCACTTGAGATTCAATTTCACGCGACCCTGCCACTTTGATCTGGCCCACGCCTTCATTAACCAGGTCCAACACTTGCCTTTCTTGGATCTTGCCCCTCCTGACAAAGGTAATCGGGTTTGTGGGGGAGTGGCCAGGGTTAGTCGGGGTGTGCCTAGGGTTTGTGGGGGTGTGGCATGATCTCTGGGATGTGTCGAGGGTTTGTGGGGGTGTGTGCCCCCTTGGACTTTAGGATTAGGTTTGAGTGTTGGGCTGGTGGATATATATGTGTGACTGGGAGAGGTAAGGCTGCAGAGTTTTGAGTGGTGAGGTATGAGGTGCTATGGGGCTTAGTGGTGAAGCCAGGTGAATCTGGCCCATGCCTTTCATTATCATGGTCCGACACCACTTGGTTCAATGGACCGGGTGTGCACTGGGACACATCATCAGTAATGCATCCTCGGATCATGGGGTGTTTCGGGTCTTTCATCATTAAACACCCTCCCCGAGATGACCCAGCCGGAGTTGATCAAGCTCGGCTTGTGTTTTCCCATGGACCAGGATGATGAGAGGCATGTAACTATGAGGGTAATGACGTTTTTAAACATCATTACCTGGCATCTGTATGCCTGGGATTGCATGGGTTAAATTGACAGTGTTTACTGGGCATTCGGTGTCTCTGCACCTGAGTTTAGTGGTGACTGGTTTTCTGTGGACCCAGCTTGGGTTTAACTTTCTGGTTCTCTCTTGCCGTTTGGGCATCTGGGCTTTGTTCTTGGCATTTTGTCGACCGGGAGAATGAAGAGCGTGTCACTGTTAGGTTAGGTTGAGAGTATGCGGGCAGTGGGCAAATCAGCCCTCTTGTGCTTTTTGATCTCCTCACTTGAGATTCAATTTCACGCGACCCTGCCACTTTGATCTGGCCCACGCCTTCATTAACCAGGTCCAACACTTGCCTTTCTTGGATCTTGCCCCTCCTGACAAAGGTAATCGGGTTTGTGGGGGAGTGGCCAGGGTTAGTCGGGGTGTGCCTAGGGTTTGTGGGGGTGTGGCATGATCTCTGGGATGTGTCGAGGGTTTGTGGGGGTGGGTTAGGGTTAGGGTTAGGGTTAGGGTTAGGGTTAGGGTTAGGGTTAGGGTTAGGGTTAGGGTTAGGGTTAGGGTTAGGGTTAGGGTTAGGGTTAGGGTTAGGGTTAGGGTTAGGGTTAGGGTTAGGGTTAGGGTTAGGGTTAGGGTTAGGGTTAGGGTTAGGGTTAGGGTTAGGGTTAGGGTTAGGGTTAGGGTTAGGGTTAGGGTTAGGGTTAGGGTTAGGGTTAGGGTTAGGGTTAGGGTTAGGGTTAGGGTTAGGGTTAGGGTTAGGGTTAGGGTTAGGGTTAGGGTTAGGGTTAGGGTTAGGGTTAGGGTTAGGGTTAGGGTTAGGGTTAGGGTTAGGGTTAGGGTTAGGGTTAGGGTTAGGGTTAGGGTTAGGGTTAGGGTTAGGGTTAGGGTTAGGGTTAGGGTTAGGGTTAGGGTTAGGGTTAGGGTTAGGGTTAGGGTTAGGGTTAGGGTTAGGGTTAGGGTTAGGGTTAGGGTTAGGGTTAGGGTTAGGGTTAGGGTTAGGGTTAGGGTTAGGGTTAGGGTTAGGGTTAGGGTTAGGGTTAGGGTTAGGGTTAGGGTTAGGGTTAGGGTTAGGGTTAGGGTTAGGGTTAGGGTTAGGGTTAGGGTTAGGGTTAGGGTTAGGGTTAGGGTTAGGGTTAGGGTTAGGGTTAGGGTTAGGGTTAGGGTTAGGGTTAGGGTTAGGGTTAGGGTTAGGGTTAGGGTTAGGGTTAGGGTTAGGGTTAGGGTTAGGGTTAGGGTTAGGGTTAGGGTTAGGGTTAGGGTTAGGGTTAGGGTTAGGGTTAGGGTTAGGGTTAGGGTTAGGGTTAGGGTTAGGGTTAGGGTTAGGGTTAGGGTTAGGGTTAGGGTTAGGGTTAGGGTTAGGGTTAGGGTTAGGGTTAGGGTTAGGGTTAGGGTTAGGGTTAGGGTTAGGGTTAGGGTTAGGGTTAGGGTTAGGGTTAGGGTTAGGGTTAGGGTTAGGGTTAGGGTTAGGGTTAGGGTTAGGGTTAGGGTTAGGGTTAGGGTTAGGGTTAGGGTTAGGGTTAGGGTTAGGGTTAGGGTTAGGGTTAGGGTTAGGGTTAGGGTTAGGGTTAGGGTTAGGGTTAGGGTTAGGGTTAGGGTTAGGGTTAGGGTTAGGGTTAGGGTTAGGGTTAGGGTTAGGGTTAGGGTTAGGGTTAGGGTTAGGGTTAGGGTTAGGGTTAGGGTTAGGGTTAGGGTTAGGGTTAGGGTTAGGGTTAGGGTTAGGGTTAGGGTTAGGGTTAGGGTTAGGGTTAGGGTTAGGGTTAGGGTTAGGGTTAGGGTTAGGGTTAGGGTTAGGGTTAGGGTTAGGGTTAGGGTTAGGGTTAGGGTTAGGGTTAGGGTTAGGGTTAGGGTTAGGGTTAGGGTTAGGGTTAGGGTTAGGGTTAGGGTTAGGGTTAGGGTTAGGGTTAGGGTTAGGGTTAGGGTTAGGGTTAGGGTTAGGGTTAGGGTTAGGGTTAGGGTTAGGGTTAGGGTTAGGGTTAGGGTTAGGGTTAGGGTTAGGGTTAGGGTTAGGGTTAGGGTTAGGGTTAGGGTTAGGGTTAGGGTTAGGGTTAGGGTTAGGGTTAGGGTTAGGGTTAGGGTTAGGGTTAGGGTTAGGGTTAGGGTTAGGGTTAGGGTTAGGGTTAGGGTTAGGGTTAGGGTTAGGGTTAGGGTTAGGGTTAGGGTTAGGGTTAGGGTTAGGGTTAGGGTTAGGGTTAGGGTTAGGGTTAGGGTTAGGGTTAGGGTTAGGGTTAGGGTTAGGGTTAGGGTTAGGGTTAGGGTTAGGGTTAGGGTTAGGGTTAGGGTTAGGGTTAGGGTTAGGGTTAGGGTTAGGGTTAGGGTTAGGGTTAGGGTTAGGGTTAGGGTTAGGGTTAGGGTTAGGGTTAGGGTTAGGGTTAGGGTTAGGGTTAGGGTTAGGGTTAGGGTTAGGGTTAGGGTTAGGGTTAGGGTTATTAGGGTTAGGGTTAGGGTTAGGGTTAGGGTTAGGGTTAGGGTTAGGGTTAGGGTTAGGGTTAGGGTTGGGTTAGGGTTAGGGTTAGGGTTAGGGTTAGGGTTAGGGTTAGGGTTAGGGTTAGGGTTAGGGTTAGGGTTAGGGTTAGGGTTAGGGTTAGGGTTAGGGTTAGGGTTAGGGTTAGGGTTAGGGTTAGGGTTAGGGTTAGGGTTAGGGTTAGGGTTAGGGTTAGGGTTAGGGTTAGGGTTAGGGTTAGGGTTAGGGTTAGGGTTAGGGTTAGGGTTAGTTAGGGTTAGGGTTAGGGTTAGGGTTAGGGTTAGGGTTAGGGTTAGGGTTAGGGTTAGGGTTAGGGTTAGGGTTAGGGTTAGGGTTAGGGTTAGGGTTAGGGTTAGGGTTAGGGTTAGGGTTAGGGTTAGGGTTAGGGTTAGGGTTAGGGTTAGGGTTAGGGTTAGGGTTAGGGTTAGGGTTAGGGTTAGGGTTAGGGTTAGGGTTAGGGTTAGGGTTAGGGTTAGGGTTAGGGTTAGGGTTAGGGTTAGGGTTAGGGTTAGGGTTGGTTAGGGTTAGGGTTAGGGTTAGGGTTAGGGTTAGGGTTAGGGTTAGGGTTAGGGTTAGGGTTAGGGTTTAGGGTTAGGGTTAGGGTTAGGGTTAGGGTTAGGGTTAGGGTTAGGGTTAGGGTTAGGGTTAGGGTTAGGGTTAGGGTTAGGGTTAGGGTTAGGGTTAGGGTTAGGTTAGGGTTAGGGTTAGGGTTAGGGTTAGGGTTAGGGTTAGGGTTAGGGTTAGGGTTAGGGTTAGGGTTAGGGTTAGGTTAGGGTTAGGGTTAGGGTTAGGGTTAGGGTTAGGGTTAGGGTTAGGGTTAGGGTTAGGGTTAGGGTTAGGGTTAGGGTTAGGGTTAGGGTTAGGGTTAGGGTTAGGGTTAGGGTTAGGGTTAGGGTTAGGGTTAGGGTTAGGGTTAGGGTTAGGGTTAGGGTTAGGGTTAGGGTTAGGGTTAGGGTTAGGGTTAGGGTTAGGGTTAGGGTTAGGGTTAGGGTTAGGGTTAGGGTTAGGGTTAGGGTTAGGGTTAGGGTTAGGGTTAGGGTTAGGGTTAGGGTTAGGGTTAGGGTTAGGGTTAGGGTTAGGGTTAGGGTTAGGGTTAGGGTTAGGGTTAGGGTTAGGGTTAGGGTTAGGGTTAGGGTTAGGGTTAGGGTTAGGGTTAGGGTTAGGGTTAGGGTTAGGGTTAGGGTTAGGGTTAGGGTTAGGTTGGTTAGGGTTAGGGTTAGGGTTAGGGTTAGGGTTAGGGTTAGGGTTAGGGTTAGGGTTAGGGTTAGGGTTAGGGTTAGGGTTAGGGTTAGGTTAGGGTTAGGGTTAGGGTTAGGGTTAGGGTTAGGGTTAGGGTTAGGGTTAGGGTTAGGGTTAGGGTTAGGGTTAGGGTTAGGGTTAGGGTTAGGGTTAGGGTTAGGGTTAGGGTTAGGGTTAGGGTTAGGTGTTAGGGTTAGGGTTAGGGTTAGGGTTAGGGTTAGGTGGTTAGGGTTAGGGTTAGGGTTAGGGTTAGGGTTAGGGTTAGGGTTAGGGTTAGGGTTAGGGTTAGGGTTAGGGTTAGGGTTAGGGTTAGGGTTAGGGTTAGGGTTAGGGTTAGGGTTAGGGTTAGGGTTAGGGTTAGGGTTAGGGTTAGGGTTAGGGTTAGGGTTAGGGTTAGGGTTAGGGTTAGGGTTAGGGTTAGGGTTAGGGTTAGGGTTAGGGTTAGGGTTAGGGTTAGGGTTAGGGTTAGGGTTAGGGTTAGGGTTAGGGTTAGGGTTAGGTTAGGGTTAGGGTTAGGGTTAGGGTTAGGGTTAGGGTTAGGGTTAGGGTTAGGGTTAGGGTTAGGGTTGGTTAGGGTTAGGTTAGGGTTAGGGTTAGGGTTAGGGTTAGGGTTAGGGTTAGGGTTAGGGTTAGGGTTAGGGTTAGGGTTAGGGTTAGGGTTAGGGTTAGGGTTAGGGTTAGGGTTAGGGTTAGGGTTAGGGTTAGGGTTAGGGTTAGGGTTAGGGTTAGGGTTAGGGTTAGGGTTAGGGTTAGGGTTAGGGTTAGGGTTAGGGTTAGGGTTAGGGTTAGGGTTAGGGTTAGGGTTAGGGTTAGGGTTAGGGTTAGGGTTAGGGTTAGGGTTAGGGTTAGGGTTAGGGTTAGGGTTAGGGTTAGGGTTAGGGTTAGGGTTAGGGTTAGGGTTAGGGTTAGGGTTAGGGTTAGGGTTAGGGTTAGGGTTAGGTTAGGGTTAGGGTTAGGGTTAGGGTTAGGGTTAGGGTTAGGGTTAGGGTTAGGGTTAGGGTTAGGGTTAGGGTTAGGGTTAGGGTTAGGGTTAGGGTTAGGGTTAGGGTTAGGGTTAGGGTTAGGGTTAGGGTTAGGTTAGGGTTAGGGTTAGGGTTAGGGTTAGGGTTAGGGTTAGGGTTAGGGTTAGGGTTAGGGTTAGGGTTAGGGTTAGGGTTAGGGTTAGGGTTAGGGTTAGGGTTAGGGTTAGGGTTAGGGTTAGGGTTAGGGTTAGGGTTAGGGTAGGGTTAGGGTTAGGGTTAGGGTTAGGGTTAGGGTTAGGGTTAGGGTTAGGGTTAGGGTTAGGGTTAGGGTTAGGGTTAGGGTTAGGGTTAGGTTAGGGTTAGGGTTAGGGTTAGGGTTAGGGTTAGGGTTAGGGTTAGGGTTAGGGTTAGGGTTAGGGTTAGGGTAGGGTTAGGGTTAGGTTAGGGTTAGGGTTAGGGTTAGGGTTAGGGTTAGGGTTAGGGTTAGGGTTAGGTTAGGGTTAGGGTTAGGGTTAGGGTTAGGGTTAGGGTTAGGGTTAGGGTTAGGGTTAGGGTTAGGGTTAGGTGGGTTAGGGTTAGGGTTAGGGTTAGGGTAGGTTAGGGTTAGGGTTAGGGTTAGGGTTAGGGTTAGGGTTAGGGTTAGGGTTAGGGTTAGGGTTAGGGTTAGGGTTAGGGTTAGGTTAGGGTTAGGGTTAGGGTTAGGGTTAGGGTTAGGG